>NW_015638975.1:333000-335525 GCF_001515625.1 Sinocyclocheilus rhinocerous | reverse complement strand
ATGATGAAAAACATTTGAAATAGAAATATTTTGCAACATTACAAATCTTTACTGTCATTTTTTATCAATCTAATGCATCCATGCTGAATACAAGTATTATTATATTCCTTAAACACTTTAGTATAGGGACCAATTCTTACTATTAACTAGTTGCTTAGTTAAGTCATAGTTAATGGTTTGTGAATAGCGAGAATTGGACCTTAAAAATAAAGTGTGTGTATTCTTCTTCTGCCAATACTAAAACACTGTGACTGTTTCCTGCACTGCTGTGCAATGGGATGCCAAAACTGCTACTAAATCTATAGTGCAACTGCTGAACGAATGACTTTTGAGAGACAGCTCTTTTTAGTGATTCAAAACCATACAGCACAACCAGTGCAGTTCGATTCCTGAATGGATGACTCTTATAAATCAGTCCTTTGTTGTGTATCAGAACCATGCAGCATGATCTATTGTCCAACCTATTCCAAGCAAATTACTCTTGAGTATGTTCTTTTTAATGATCCAAACAATACAGCATGACCAGTGTTCTGTAGTCTGATTCCTGATTGAACGAATTATGAAATGGTTAATTTTAGTTAATCAAAACCATACAGTGTGCCCTATGTAGTCCAATTAATTCCCAAACAAATGATGCTTATGAAACATACTTGTTTGTTTGGCTGTGGAACTGCATTTATTTTTTCTGAATATTTCTTCCTCAAAATAACAAAAAATAATTAATGGACCAATAATTATTTCATCCCTGTTTATTTTTTATTTTTTCCCACTTTTTTCACACAAGCGTACATAATATTATTTGTTTTAGGACAATTCTCCAGGTGGCCCTTAACTACTAATTCTCTCCCAGCTTTTTTAAAGATATTTAAATGTTAGGACAAACATTTTTAAAGTAATGTTTATGGAAAGTTCTGATAATGTATTAATATTTCATATATATTTATGTAACAGGGAGTAAAAAAAAGTTCTGAAATCAACATTCTCAATGTCCTTATGATGTTATTTGTACTTGAACATATTAAGAAACTTTTTTTTGTAACCTTAAATAACTTTCTAATCACGACAAGAAAACTGGGCATTTTAACGTTCTTAGAATATTAAAAATGAACCTTCAAATAACATTATATTTTAGGTGAAAATAAAGTTAGCAGAACACTGTAAGAAACATTTTTGTAACCTTTGAATAACGTTATAATTACAGCAAGAAAACTGGACATTTCAGTGTTTTAGAAACATTTCAAAACGCAACATTTCTATAACCCAAATTTGTTGCCTGGGCTCTTCCTATAGTTTTCAATTGAAATGCTGTGTCTCTTGCTCTCTCAGCCCCTCTCTCTCTGTGTGTTTGGGGAGGGGGACGGCTGTATATCACTGCTGTGCAAACAGTTGAATGTGATTAAAGAGCAGTCGCCCACTGCACCCTCACACTCTGCAGACCACACTCAGTATGCAAACCACTACAAGTTTAGTCTTGATTTTGACAGCCAAGAGCAATTTCTCAAAGCGCACTGTGTTTGATCCCGCACTGTTTGACCGTTTGTGTCCCTCAGATTTTTCCTAATAGTCCAGTTTCAGCAGACTGGACTTGAACTGAATCTGGTCCTTAGAGTCTAGTTGTCATTTGTGGTGTTTGCGATATGGGCTGTATATATGTACATATATTAGACGGAGCAGCTGTACCCTGGTAATTGACTGAAGGGCTCTCTCTCTCTTCTCATAGCACTGCTGACTGAGCTAAAAGGCTTTAGTGGCTAATGTCAGTGAGTGGTGCGTCTTAATCCTGTTGAGAGCGCAGCCGAGGGTGAAATCCTTCTTTGATTATTGCTTGCTATCGTTGCCTCTTTCCAGAAAACAATTTCTCCGCAGACTCAACCGCACAGGCAGGAAATCACCGGCAAGACTTCCCACCCAGGGCATAATGTGTGCTCTGCTGCACCTCTGGAGAAGTAGGGAATATGGGATTGATGGTTGCAGATGTTTTATGCCTGTCATACAGTACACACATATCCTCAAATAAAGCTAGAAAAGGTTGAGCAGCATAACTTCTATCCTAAACTACAGTATATAATCCTCCTCCATTGTCCAACAAACCTATGCAGTACTATAGTTTGACCCTCTGCAGTCCAACTCGCTCTACAGCATGTTATTAACCTATGTGCTATAAAGGTACTGAGAGTTAGTAGGGAGCCCTAATTCAGGCACAGAGTTAAGAATAATAAGGCATAGTTGTCAATGGGGATTCATACGATGTGGAGGGTTCAAACGGGTAACAGGTGTTAATGTAGGCATTGTGCGTGAGTGTGTGTGTGTGTGTGTACTGGTATATATAGTTTGAGGACACAAATGTGTATAATGACATGGGTACTACAACGTAAACATGGTTTATGAGGACACTTCCTGTGTCCCCATAAAACAAAAGGCTTAAAAAAACATACAAAACGGTGTTTTATGAAATTAAAAAATTGCCATTAGTTTTCTGTAAGGGGTAGGTTTAGGTGTAGGGCGATAGAAAATACAGTTTGTAC
>NW_015638975.1:332657-332990 GCF_001515625.1 Sinocyclocheilus rhinocerous | reverse complement strand
CTTCTATCCGTATTAGACAGAACTGTTAACGACGACGGCGAACAAGAGGGAGAATGTGAGCACTGTGTGCTCAGGCTGCCGCTGTCAGCGTCGTCAAAATAAAAGTCCCGCCTCGAACGCATCGGCCAAACAGGAAACCTTATCAGCCGATGCCGATATTTAAAGGGGTCATATGATGCTGCTAAAAAGAACATGATTTGGTGTAATGAAATGTTTATGCGGTTTAAAGTTAAAAAAACACATTATTTTCCACATACTGTACATTATTGTTTCTCCTCTATGCCCCGCCTTTCTGAAACGCGTCGATTTTTACAAAGCTCATCGGTCTGAAAA
>NW_015638975.1:320367-329988 GCF_001515625.1 Sinocyclocheilus rhinocerous | reverse complement strand
GAGTATGGGTCACCATACTTGGCCACATGTCACGTCACTTTTCACTTTTTCACTTTTCACTCAACAATATTACAGCGAGAATAAAAGTTACTCCTTCTTTCTTTGCGTTAACATTTGGGCGGCGTTATGCAAATTTTCCCAGATCGTGACGTAGGTATGTGGGGGCGTGTTAGAACGAGCCGGTTTAGGTAGGTGTGGCTGACTCTTAACTTTTATAAAGAATATCTCTTTGGATTTGAGACTTTAGTCTTTGCAACTTTACAGATCTTCTTTATGCACCAAGAGCTTGTAACACTCCAAAGAGAAAGGAAAAATTGAAATTGCATCATATGACCCCTTTAAAAAAAAAAAGCCAAATATCGGCCGATATATAGGCCTTGGCGATATATCGGTCGACCACTAGTTTGTACAGTATAAAAACCATTACGCCTATGGAGAGTCCCCGTAAACCACAAATGCAAGTATGTGTGTGTGTGTGTGTGGGTGTATCTGACAGTATCTGTGGCATGCTGTCATTTACCACAGACAAACATTCTGACTCATCCCTCGGTACATAAATTTACATTTTTATAATCCCTGAGTCAGATAAAGGTAAACATATTTGGGTGATGGAGGGCCTGTATTATTTATAATACGCCTTCCTGTAGCTCAAACTGTAGAGCATGCCACTAGCAGGTCATTAGTTCGATTCCCAAGAACTGATAAAATGTGTACATTTAATTGAATGTAAGTCACCTTTAGATAAAAGCGTCTGCCAAATGCATAAATGTAAATGTAACTATCAGAAGAACAGCAGCAATAATCACCCTCAAAAACTTTACTACCATTATATATTAATATAATATACAATATAATAAAAAATAAGTATGAATTCACCCCTTTAAATTAGATTTTAACTTCTGTTACATGATGAGATAGGACATTGTGACTAGATAATATTTAGAAATGTCCATTTATTTAATCATTTATTTAAAAGAAATTATGATTAAAGTTGTGATGTAGCACCGTCTCTTTTCTCCACTGTTATTGCAAAAGAAAAGCTGATATTGGATGGAGGCAGATCTGAATGTAAGCTTGCAGTCGATTGTAAGAAAGGGGCGAAGTTAAACTGAAATATGTGATTGAAAAAGTCTGGCATACAGTACATCACCCAGAGAAGTCTGTTATTTTGCCCGAAGATTGAGTTATGACATTTTGATAAAAAAATTACATAGTCAAAAAAAGCAATATTGTTCACAAAATATTCATAAAATAGATTTTATGAAATGAATGTTTATAAAAATAGACATTTACAGGCTCAAGAAAATCATGGATAAATTGTTTGCATTAAGTTCATTGAGATGCATTTATAAAATAGATGATGAATTTCAATTTCATTCGACTTTAAGTGTATATACATCAGCAGGCAATATTGTGTCATTTTTAAAGTAGACACTGAATAGAATAGCCCCAAAAGATCTTTCAGCCAATAGAATCGTTTAGGTGCCCAAAGGGGGATGTGATTTTGCCAGGGAATAGGATTTTGCACAACGCCTGAATATTCCTTTCAGTGAGCTCTTTTGTGCTGCTGATCTTTCCACACACACACACACACACACACACACACACCAGCCAGGCCTTTCCTCCCTTTCAATTTTATCTTTAACTGACTCTTTCTCAGCATCTTTTTTCCTCACTCTTGGTTTAGTTTTCTCCCTCTCTTTCTCCCTCTCAATTGCTACTGAAAGAGGATCAATAATTCAAGAGAGCAAATACAATGTGAACCGTTTCTCACATCATCTCTCTGAACATGTCATACTCTCTCTCTCGCTCTCTCTCTCATAAAACATAGTCTTATGTCATACTTGTTACAGAAATGTATTTGTGCTGAAGTAATGTCTTAATAATGGCCCACGCATAATTTCTGTAAATGCAGTGGATTTAATGTATGTAGTGTGTTTTATGTTTTGCTATCGTTGCTGCACTAATATAATGTTTGTTATTTTGGTGATTTTTTAAATTTATTTATTTATTTAGACCTGGCCAGACCAATTAGCAGACCAAATCATGGTTAACAAGACCTTGCAAAAGCTTTCTCTTTGAATTTTTTTCATTGCTTTTATTTTCTTTTTGAATCACACATTGATCCTGTTTCTTTGTTTTTCTGCACTTTTCCTTTATGTTGGCGCTTGTTAATCCCATAGCTGTGTGTGATTGCACACGATAGCATAATCCTATAATCTTCAGATCGATCGACGACTCAGTCTCACTGATCTCTTTTTCTCTTTTGCCAGCAAACACATTTCAGTGACTGAGAAATAGTCAGCATGCACTCTACTCGGCATTCACCTCCTTCTACATATGGAGCACTATATGTACCTAAGCGTTTTAATTCCATCTGGAGCATTATTCATAACCTGAATTTACATTCTAAACTGCTGACAGCATCAGCTTCATTGCTAACATTTCATTCCCATTGCATATTGCATTTAATGCTCTGCTCCTGTTGGTTTATGCGAGATGGCACTGTTATTGTAGCACAGCGTTGAGGTCCCATGGGTAAAAAGTGTGAATGAGGGAGAGAGGCCTGCTGGACTTGAGAGGTTAAAGGGTGAAAGAGCATGAGAGAGAGAGACTGCCTCGGAGTGGAGTGCTGCTGGTTAATGAAGGGTGAAGGAGAAAAAGACAGAACAGAAAGAAAGAACAAGTACTGCGGAGAATATAAAAGTGTTCATGTTATCGCAAGTTTTTTTAACATCTCTATATCAGCAGAATTCCCCCTGCCATCCTGATGACCGCATTATTCCTTGCACATTAAATATTGATAAATTCACCTGTGATGGAGCTCAGTTCTTTCTGTAATGCTTGAGATGTGATTTTGTTTGGCAGTGTTGGTGTTGAACTGGCCCAGTGAGACATGCAGCTCTGTTCTTTAGTCTAAAAAACTGTTTTCTTTCGGTTTCAGGTGCTTTTGTCTGGACTGATCGGAGTGGTGTCATGGAAAAGGCCCCTTTCTTTGGTGGTAAGAAATGAAGTATAGTATACTAATAAGCATGTGGTGTTTTTTTCATGTATGTGCGCACGTCCCCCCAAATATTCATCATATTTGTTCAATTGATATGGGATTTTTAATGGTTCATTCTACCCATGCAAACTATTAAAATTCTGGTGCAGTGTGATTTATTCCTGTGATGGGTCTTCTTCAGTGTCACATGATCCTTTAGAAATCATTTTAATATTTATTAAAATTAGTTTGTCTAAATAAATTATTAAACAGATAAAAAACTGAAAAGTTTTTTTTTTACAGTATGGAGAATGGATAATAATTTTGAGATTGGTTAAAGATTAGATTCAACAGTGTTGTTAAATTATTAGTGTTTTTAAAGATTAGCCTTAACTCAGCATTAGATGATGGCAAAGGCATTCTAAATGTAAAAATAGAGGAAATTAACATGTGCAATCAAATACTGATACAAATCTAATATTGGCCAATACTGTAATAGATATATTGTGCATCCTCAGTTCATTCTTAAATTATAATGTTTAGCAACCCCCTAGATGTGAATATATACATCTTTTGGGATTCATAAACCATTTCTATGTTCAACTTTAGTGATTTGTTTCTTCCATTTGTAATATACCATTACCAGTACGTGACATGCACATGTATGTTTGTATTTATATAGGCTAATTTTCCTCTTTGCCCTCTGCCCTGCCTGAGTTTTGCAGCGGATTTGTTCGGTTGTGTGATGCTAAGGAATTATCACAGTGAGCACTATCAGGAAGGAGCTGGAGGGCTTCTGATTGCCTGTCATGTAGTGTTCTGTAGACAGTGTGAACGTCTGAGCTGAGCATGCACAGATCCAGCCTGGCAGTCAGTAGAATGGGATGTAAAGTATATGCATTGGGTTGTGCTCTGTTCAGCCAGCCGTTCTGCTCATGCATAATTGCAGCAGGGATTGGGCACGCTGGCTGAATTTTTCATGCCCCTTGTTCTGTGGGATCGACTGGCTCCGGAGGGAGCATTAACGGAGAACATACAAGTTTACAGATTGCAAAATGAGTGGGATGTTGTTAAATCCATACCCTGACACAAAATCACACACGTAAGACAAATGCATACACACATAGACAATGCTCTCAGTGGTTCACGCAATGGCAGACACAGCTCTGTATGTTAAAAGGAGAGTTCAGCCGAAAATAATCTTTTACTCACCCTCATGTCATTAGAAATGATTTTCTGTCTTCCATAGACCACAAAAGAAGATGTTAAGTAAGATGTTCATGCTGCTCTTTTCCTTTCAGTGAAAGTGAATGGTGACCAGGGGGTGTCAAGCTCCAAAAAACAAAACAAAACAAACAAAAAAACGCCATAACAGTGGTCCATATGACTTGTGCACTGCATTTCTATTTTAAATTGTAATTCACTGAAAATCTTCCGTTCTATTGTAGATCTCAAATGTCATGTCATTAACGATGTTGTATGGAAAAGAATAGGATGGTGTGCATTTTATGTAAAAAGAAAAAAAGACAGATGTTTTATTTTGTGGTGAACTATACCTTTAACTAACCTTTGAACAGCTTTTTTTTTTCACCATATCATCAACACTGCCAGCACTGCTCTGATTCAGACTAAACATTCTTGTCTGCCTCTAGAAATCAAAGAAGTGTTTACAAAGGGTTGGAGCAAAATATTAACTCTGCTTAGATGTGATGCATTATTATTTTAAACCATTTGAGATTTGGAAAAAAAAGCTGAAAATATACCAATATTGGTGTTTTTACTATTTGGATGTGGCATGTTTTGCTGTTGTCCTGACTTGTTCTTCTAAGCCTGATGATTATGCCCTTTATATTTGAGCTTATTTCAACTTATTTCCTCTGTTGTATTATTTGTATAGTAGTCACATAATGTCATATTTCTCCTCATCTCTGGACTATCACTCTGGGGAGATCTCATTAGATGATTATCTTTCTCTCACTCTATCAGTCTCTTTTTCTCTCTTTCTCTGTATGATCCCCTTTATCTCTCTGGCTCTCGCTCTCTCTCAGATGTAGTACACAAGTCTAGATCAAAGAATGAGATGAGTTACAGCATGAGATGTCTCTCTGTGGGATTCAGGTATACACTGCATTTTACGGCTGAGATGAAGTATTGTAGTTTAGCAGCAGACCCCAGACCCCATCATTACGAGGGAATGGACTCTTGAGTAGTTTGTTGTTTATCTGCACAAATGATTTCCTCACACACACACTGTGCACATGCATGGAATCCTCTGGAAATCATCCTCACATTCCAGGCTTTACTTCAAAATGCCTGGGCATTTGACTAAATTGCCTCTACTGTTAATGTACCTAAACACTTTGCACACGTATGCTATCTTGCAGTCCAGGAAATGTAGAAGTGGTCTGATGGACAGGTCTTGTAAAGGGATTAAGACCGGCTGACATCCAGAGGAATCCCTCCCAGCTGTAGCCTATTACAGCACTGAAAGCAAAGAAGTGTACAGGACTGACAAGTATGCCATCTGGAGTGTTTTCTCTTGACTTCAGGGAATGTCATTGAACTTGATCTCAGGGGATCGCCGATCAGCCGGTGAATTCCACAGTCTTTCCTCGTGGTGGCAAGTGTCTCCATTCACATGGGCCAGCGATGATGACTGAGTTATCAATAGGGCTCTGTCCATTCAGTCCCGTAACACGGGAAAGCATGGCACAGTTGAACGCTGTCAAGGTAGAGAAAGATTGATGAGGCTGTCCTCCTGCGTACCTAGCAGAGGGGGGAATTAATCAGCTTTTAAAGGTGTCTGACAGAGAGGGAGGGAGCAGGTGAGTAGCCACATTAATTTATTGCGGAAATGAAAATGGCAGGAGAACGCAGTATTCACATTGACGGAGGTTTAATAAACAGTCTCGTCTTCGACACAGTATGGCGCAGCAGGACAGCAGCTAGTCAGAGATTTCTCACACCAATGAAAAGATGACCTTGAATGAAAAACAGGATGAATGAACTTGAAAGGACATTGACTGACATTCATTCTCATGTGTGCAGTCCTGTAGTCTGCATTGACAAGTCTTTGTTATCTGAAAGAGTATTTAAGATATAGTGGCATTAAACCAATATTTTCTGAATAATCTACAGAGAAATGCTGGCTAAATGACGTACAAAGCCATGAAAACAGCAAAGCAGCCCTTGAATGGATCTATGACTTTGCACAGATGTGCAACAATAATGATCGCCATAAAACTGTGGTTAAAGTGAACCCGGATCCCGGTTCATGAATTATTAAAGCTTGTTTGTGTCCTGTTTGTCTGAATTGATTTAGATTAATTTTGTGTGTTTGGAGGGTAAGAATGACGCACTATTGGGACTGAAGGCATGTAGAGAGGCCCAGCTCTGCTCCTCATCAATTATTCGTTTTCATTAGGGCTGTAAATATATGCTTTTTTTCTCTAAATGTCTAAGTGAATTGTAAAATTTGGTCATAATTAGATTAAATTTGATTCCTTTGGTACGGTTCATTTTTCAAAGTATGCTGAAAAAAATAATAATGGGACAAAATGTACACTATTTAAATGCATCTACACCAGAAATATCTGGATTTGGTGGATTTTTACAATTGAAGAAATATAATGGTATAATGTGTAACAGTACACGTATTCGTACCGAAAAGTTTCGGTATGGGTCTTTTGGTTCGTACGCTTGTGTACCAAACAAATACAGAGCGGGTTTAACCACTGCATGAGTGGAACTTCATTAGAAAGTTAAAACTTAATTCTTTTGATAAGAAACAAAGTTTCATTTTTCAAATTCTGTCCATTTTATCAAGAAATTCAAACAATAAATGCTTATGCGTTTTGACGCTCTTTGATGTGGTGCCACAGATCGCTGTATAAACGCCTCAGAGTGAGCGCAATCACCCCCTTCTCTTTACTATAGTTTTAACGAGAAATAAACATTAATGAACATCTCATGTAATCGCTCAATCAGTGTTTTAACCATGGAAAGACCTCAGTAAAACATCTTGTAAACAAAATGTCATGTAGCATTTCATTTACCTCAGGCAAGTCGTCAGTGTCCACAGCTGCAATTAGTTCACTAGAAAAATGAAGAGCATTTCGCGAAATATTAGACTATACTCATTATATTTTACTTTAACTGTTAGTAATGTCTTAATTATTTAATGTATGTATAAATCTCTTATGAAACAAGTTATGACAGCCACCATGTAAATGAATATAGTTCAGCAACAAATAGTAATTTAATAGTAATATTATAATTTAGAAGCTAATTTAAAAACTGCATTATGCATGTTTGCATAAAATTTTAATTTGAGTATTGATTATTATATAAAAGTAAATAGTAGGCCTAATTGAATTTAAGTTTGGGCTTTGTTGTTAATTGTAACCTTATAGTAATGTAAAAGGGCTCACGGCAATTTAGAGCAGAAGCTGACGTAGATTTTTGTCCCTAAGAAAATTTTAATTGTAATTAAATTTATTTAAAGAGCAATTTGTTCAGTAAATCATTGTTTAATATAAAAAAGCAATTTTAGGCTTAATTTTTGAAGAATTGCAAGGGTTTAAAAGTAATGTGTAAATCATCCTCACTCTGCTTTTTTGCTAGTATGATAATAGAAGCAGCTGCACACAAATGTGCTTTAGAGAATTCAAAGCATGAATTTCCTAATGTAGGATTACAGGAAGTAATAAATCTAGTCTCCATCTGATGCAACGCAGTATAGACTGATATCTTCAAGAAGCCGTGAACGTTTATGTGAGGCCAGTTATGTATGAGGTCAATGAAATTGAATGTATGTACGTATGTATGTATATAGACCTCAAATACTGACTGCTGAGAGGAACATCTTTTTCTCTTTTGAAATGACTTTTCGTTGCTGTTTTTCCCATGTTCCTCTCTGCTTTTGCATTCATTAACCTTTCCACTGACAGATTCCAGGCACATACGTGCGTCTGTCTGAGAACCATGTGATTAATCTGATGCCTATGGGCCGCTCTGAGACTGCCGTGATATTACTTTCAGAACGACTTCAACCGCTCTCAACTCCTCATGACCCTTATGATATTTACCCTGCACCACACATATGCTGTACCCCTAAACATTCCTTTAATATTTCCCACAATCTTCCTCAAGGGCATGCGTAGAGTTTTAGCTGCTTCCCTCCTGCTGGTCCAGTTGACTAGGTTGAAAATTATTTGCTTTTTCTGACTGTTAATCTGAGTTCCTGTCTTTTGTTTGGAGACTTACCTGTCAGTGTGAGACTTGGGGATTCAATAAGCTCTTTTATATTTCAGTCTGATATTGTTTCAGATGTTTTGAGAACTGAACCTGAGGTCCTGGATTAATATTTTATAGTGTTTGGGGTTGTTGTAAGGATGAGTTCTATGGAGCGCTGCCAGAGAGTGTGTGTTTTGTTTGCATATATGTCCCAGGAGTGGAGTGTTTCCTGGTAGAGTGAGTTTGTTCAGTTTCTGAGCTACTCTTTCTCTGGCTTCGCTCTGTCAGTGTATTGCTGGAGTTCAGGATTATGTTATCCTGAGGGAGGAGAACAAGTGCCCTAAAGTGTATCCCATTATTGACTGTGTACACCGGTAGTTTTCAAACTGTTGTAGGTAACAGAACCCTAGAAATTTACAAAAATATAAATGATATTCAAATTCATATCTAATTTGCAATGAATCTATCATGCTAAGCCAGGCTGCATTTATTTAATAAAAATACAGTAAAATTTATATTATTGTAAAATATTATTACACTTTAAAAGAATTGGTGCAATATATATTGAATATATTTCAAAAATCCTGAGATGGCAAAGCTGAATTTTCAGCAGCATATGCCTTCAGTTTCACATAAACCAGAGGCAGACAGTAGTGAAGTATTTTTACTTTACTCAAGTAAATTTTAAAAGTATCTGTAGTTTATCAGAGTGTTTTTCTTTGAAAAACTTTTACTTCACTACATTTCAAAGCATAATATCATACTTTTTACTGCACTACATTTCATAAATAAAAGTTGTTGTTTGTTTTAACTTTAAGAATATTAAAAATGTAGTACTTTCTTGTACTCAAGTAAATCTTTGAATTACTTTTACTTGAGTAAACGTAAGAAAGTAATAGATTTCTAATGTAATTAAGTATTAAATGATATTTACAGTAATATGAAACGTAGTGCAGTAAAAAGGACAATATTATGCTTTGGAATGTTGTGAAGTAAAATTTTCTAAAGAAAAACACACTGATAAAGTACAGACACTTGAAAAGTACTTTTAAAGCAGAGTAAAAATACCGCCTCTGCATAAAACAGACATCATTCTAATATGCTGATTTGGTCCATATTAAAAATATGTCTTATAATTTTCAGTGTTGAAAACTGTTGTCTGCGCTGATTGATTGATTGATTGATTGATTTTTTTTGTGTGTGGAAACCATGATACATTATTTCAGGATTCTTTGATGACTAGAAAGTTCAAAAGAACATAATTTATTTGATATGAACATTTATATATCACTGTCAATTTTGATCAATTTAATGAAAGAAGAACTCTTAATTTATTTTAAACATATTTTTATTATATATATATATATATATATATAAAAATATAAATTTTTTTGTGTGTTAGT
>NW_015638975.1:317900-320209 GCF_001515625.1 Sinocyclocheilus rhinocerous | reverse complement strand
TATATATATATATATATATACAGTATATATATACAGTATATATATGAATATTTTATTTTCTGTCTTTTTATGTATTAGTTTAGCTTTTAAAGAAAAATATATTTCATTTTTAAATAAATAATAAATGCAAAATTATTTTTTTAACTGGATTACAAAACCTCTAAATGTTTCTATGGTGTATGTATTGGGTTTTAGGGGTTTTACTCATATCTGCAAAAGGCCTGTCAAGGGCATTTTGAGGCTCTTGCAGCAGCATGATTTATCTCATACAGGAAAATTGATATTTAATTCAAAATACAGTGTTGTTATGTAACCCACAAGCTTGCAGTCAAAGACATTGCTGTTTGCCCAGTGCTGAAAACATATAGAGTGAACATTGATAACTAGGTGGTATAGTATTTGGTTGTTTTGATATGATTGATGGTGGTGCATGATGACATATGTATCACTCTAATATCTTTCTTAGTACTGTTCTGCAGTTTAAACAATGAAGTTTTACCACAGTTTTGGGCTGAACTCTCGTTTGAAGGAAGGCAGCGGGGCTGGAATCTGCCAACATGTTTCCTGTTCTTTGTTTATTCCTCTTAACCAGGAATAAAGCTCCTCTCTCCTTCCACTCCATTCACACAAGTGCAACATATGAATGTGAGAGTGTCAAGAGAAACAATTTAGTCGTTTCTCTTTTTCTGCTTCAGAGGGAGCATTTGAATATCGCTATGTGCCCAGTGCAGATTTGTCCTCGTCTCCAAGGCAACCCTGTGGCAGGAAGTCAAGAGCATTTATAATGTAGAGTCCAGCTGGAGGCAAGAGCTTATGGGGCTTTAGCGTATCTTCGCCTCTCTATTGGTCAAGCTGGCAGCTGGGATTCAGAAGCATCTGAGAAATGCCTCAAAATTGTGATTTTGAGATAAATGCTCCGAGCATCGTCTATCACGGTAGCGTGTGAAGCTTTGTCAGGGTTGGTTTAGCACAGAAGCACCTCAGGGGCCTTTTGAGAAGCAGTGACCAGTGGAAGCACAGGGGGTAACATGGAGAGCTGAGGAGGGTGTGATAACCAGGCCAAGTGGAGGACCTGACCTGACCTGAGCCTCCATTAATGTTATGTTAGAAGGATGTCAATTTGATGAGATTCTCTTATCACACTAAGACAGCAGTGTGAACATATGAACATTTACCATGAACTTGTATTCACTGTACTGTTGTACCCTAGTAAAAAAACAACAACTATGCCATAATTTATTTAAAATACATTTATTTCATACTAAGTATACTTCAAATTAATTAACATTAACATTGACATTTCACTTAAGACAAATTTTTTCCTGGGTATAACATTTTAAAAACTTTATTTGGAGTGTTTCTATATTGCACAATGCACATTTATTAATATTATTCCTAATATGTGCTTTAATGTCACTGTTAATAAGGATTGTAAGATCTCTGTATAATATCGGTGTTTAAATGCAAGATATTTAAAGTGTACCTGAAGTATACTTGCAACAGTTCCACTTTAGCACAATCAAATATACTTTAGTGCACTGATTCTCACAAGCTGTGTCCCAAAGTGAAGTGCACACACTTCGAAGGCCACGCCTCCGAAGTGCATGAAGGACGCTTCGCCTTCGCAGGATTTCCTAATTGAGCCACCAGAGGTTCCCGATTAGCGCTCTGTCGCATAGCAATGGTGCGAGAGGAGAGCTGCCATCCTGCCAGGATAGGTGGAGCCAGAATTGCTCATTTTTGTTTTTATGTTTTACGTCATAATGGAGGAGATGGTGATGTACCTCAGGCTGAGCCAAGACCGAGGCCAGGTAAGTTACACTGGTTTGCTGCATCCTTAATTGTCGGATTACAACTTTAAATGCAGGTATTGGCTTGGAGCTTACTTGAATAATGTAATGATACATATGAAAAACTACAAAATACACACACACATAGCAGTTCAAATGCTGACTGATATCTTACAAAGGTGCGATTTTATATAGTTTATTGTCTTGACCATGGTGATCAAATGTAAACAGGTTTGCAACCTGGATATTTTAGGCAGTAAGGCATAAAAATAAAACAGTGAATAAAAAAATAGAGCATTGTACAGCTCAATGTTCAGCGGCAGCTGTCACAGCTGAACAGTGCTCTGTTTGACCGGTCCGAGTCCTTCAGATGCAGCCTTTGATATAGTTAGTAAAAATGTGTTAATATTGTGACAAAATGTTGATACTTTCATTTTCAAAATAATCAGAGGTGGACTGTAAGGAAGTACATTCGTTAAGTATACTCGAACAAATATGAAGTACTACGTTTTCTTTTTT
>NW_015638975.1:314525-317513 GCF_001515625.1 Sinocyclocheilus rhinocerous | reverse complement strand
TATATATATATATATATATACAGTATATATATACAGTATATATATGAATATTTTATTTTCTGTCTTTTTATGTATTAGTTTAGCTTTTAAAGAAAAATATATTTCATTTTTAAATAAATAATAAATGCAAAATTATTTTTTTAACTGGATTACAAAACCTCTAAATGTTTCTATGGTGTATGTATTGGGTTTTAGGGGTTTTACTCATATCTGCAAAAGGCCTGTCAAGGGCATTTTGAGGCTCTTGCAGCAGCATGATTTATCTCATACAGGAAAATTGATATTTAATTCAAAATACAGTGTTGTTATGTAACCCACAAGCTTGCAGTCAAAGACATTGCTGTTTGCCCAGTGCTGAAAACATATAGAGTGAACATTGATAACTAGGTGGTATAGTATTTGGTTGTTTTGATATGATTGATGGTGGTGCATGATGACATATGTATCACTCTAATATCTTTCTTAGTACTGTTCTGCAGTTTAAACAATGAAGTTTTACCACAGTTTTGGGCTGAACTCTCGTTTGAAGGAAGGCAGCGGGGCTGGAATCTGCCAACATGTTTCCTGTTCTTTGTTTATTCCTCTTAACCAGGAATAAAGCTCCTCTCTCCTTCCACTCCATTCACACAAGTGCAACATATGAATGTGAGAGTGTCAAGAGAAACAATTTAGTCGTTTCTCTTTTTCTGCTTCAGAGGGAGCATTTGAATATCGCTATGTGCCCAGTGCAGATTTGTCCTCGTCTCCAAGGCAACCCTGTGGCAGGAAGTCAAGAGCATTTATAATGTAGAGTCCAGCTGGAGGCAAGAGCTTATGGGGCTTTAGCGTATCTTCGCCTCTCTATTGGTCAAGCTGGCAGCTGGGATTCAGAAGCATCTGAGAAATGCCTCAAAATTGTGATTTTGAGATAAATGCTCCGAGCATCGTCTATCACGGTAGCGTGTGAAGCTTTGTCAGGGTTGGTTTAGCACAGAAGCACCTCAGGGGCCTTTTGAGAAGCAGTGACCAGTGGAAGCACAGGGGGTAACATGGAGAGCTGAGGAGGGTGTGATAACCAGGCCAAGTGGAGGACCTGACCTGACCTGAGCCTCCATTAATGTTATGTTAGAAGGATGTCAATTTGATGAGATTCTCTTATCACACTAAGACAGCAGTGTGAACATATGAACATTTACCATGAACTTGTATTCACTGTACTGTTGTACCCTAGTAAAAAAACAACAACTATGCCATAATTTATTTAAAATACATTTATTTCATACTAAGTATACTTCAAATTAATTAACATTAACATTGACATTTCACTTAAGACAAATTTTTTCCTGGGTATAACATTTTAAAAACTTTATTTGGAGTGTTTCTATATTGCACAATGCACATTTATTAATATTATTCCTAATATGTGCTTTAATGTCACTGTTAATAAGGATTGTAAGATCTCTGTATAATATCGGTGTTTAAATGCAAGATATTTAAAGTGTACCTGAAGTATACTTGCAACAGTTCCACTTTAGCACAATCAAATATACTTTAGTGCACTGATTCTCACAAGCTGTGTCCCAAAGTGAAGTGCACACACTTCGAAGGCCACGCCTCCGAAGTGCATGAAGGACGCTTCGCCTTCGCAGGATTTCCTAATTGAGCCACCAGAGGTTCCCGATTAGCGCTCTGTCGCATAGCAATGGTGCGAGAGGAGAGCTGCCATCCTGCCAGGATAGGTGGAGCCAGAATTGCTCATTTTTGTTTTTATGTTTTACGTCATAATGGAGGAGATGGTGATGTACCTCAGGCTGAGCCAAGACCGATCTTGACCATGGTGATCATATGTAGACAGGTTTGCAACCAGGATTTTTTAGGCAGTTAAGCATAAAAATAAAACTGTGAATAAAAAAAATTGAGCATTGTACAGCTCAATGTTCAGCGGCAGCTGTCACAGCTGAACAGTGCTCTGTTTGACCGGTCCGAGTCCTTCAGATGCAGCCTTTGATGTAGTTAGCAAAAATTTGTTAATATTCTGACAAAATGTTGATACTTTCATTTTCAAAGTAATCAGTGGTGGACTGTAAGGAAGTACATTCGTTAAGTATTCTCGTACAAATATGAAGTATTAAGTTTTCTTTTTTCACAGGACAGCAACACTACAAAAAATAT
The DNA here is from genome assembly GCF_001515625.1 of Sinocyclocheilus rhinocerous. Taxonomy (NCBI): domain Eukaryota; kingdom Metazoa; phylum Chordata; class Actinopteri; order Cypriniformes; family Cyprinidae; genus Sinocyclocheilus; species Sinocyclocheilus rhinocerous. Next base: position 315,362 of record NW_015638975.1, on the reverse strand, counting down.
GGTCTTTTACAACATGATGCATTGTTGTAGATTAAACTACCCAACAGTATATGTAGTAGGCAGCTTTAAATGTAATAACCTTGAACATATTCAGAAGTAAAATGGAACATACTTTAGATTACAACCCGCAATGTACTGCGTAAGTATCCTAACGAATTCTTTTTTCAGAACAATACTGTATACCTTTACTTTTACTTGACATTTCACTTAAGACAAATTTTTTCCTGGGTATAACATTTTAAAAACTTTATTTGGAGTGTTTCTATATTGCACAATGCACATTTATTAATATTATTCCTAATATGTGCTTTAATGTCACTGTTAATAAGGATTGTAAGATCTCTGTATAATATCGGTGTTTAAATGCAAGATATTTAAAGTGTACCTGAAGTATACTTGCAACAGTTCCACTTTAGCACAATCAAATATACTTTAGTGCACTGATTCTCACAAGCTGTGTCCCAAAGTGAAGTGCACACACTTCGAAGGCCACGCCTCCGAAGTGCATGAAGGACGCTTCGCCTTCGCAGGATTTCCTAATTGAGCCACCAGAGGTTCCCGATTAGCGCTCTGTCGCATAGCAATGGTGCGAGAGGAGAGCTGCCATCCTGCCAGGATAGGTGGAGCCAGAATTGCTCATTTTTGTTTTTATGTTTTACGTCATAATGGAGGAGATGGTGATGTACCTCAGGCTGAGCCAAGACCGAGGCCAGGTAAGTTACACTGGTTTGCTGCATCCTTAATTGTCGGATTACAACTTTAAATGCAGGTATTGGCTTGGAGCTTACTTGAATAATGTAATGATACATATGAAAAACTACAAAATACACACACACA
>NW_015638975.1:314206-314462 GCF_001515625.1 Sinocyclocheilus rhinocerous | reverse complement strand
GAACAATACTGTATACCTTTACTTTTACTCTCAATACCTTAAGTATATTAGAGTATGCAAGATAATACTTTTACTTAAAGAATAGTTCACCCAAAAATGAAAATTCTGTAATCATTTACTCACCCTCAAGTTGTTCCAGGTTTGGAATTTTCATTTTGGGGTAAACTATCCCTTTAGCTAAGGTTATAAATATGACTAGTAGCTTTTCCCCGATATGGTATTAGTAGTTACTAAAAGTAGTTTACTAAAGTATCTC
>NW_015638975.1:306996-312901 GCF_001515625.1 Sinocyclocheilus rhinocerous | reverse complement strand
TATTTCTTCTACTAATTACTTTGTCATAGCTCTAAACAATTTATCTTTTCCTTCTTTCCCTAAATCAGACCAGACCCCTGTACTGCAGGATAAAGCTGAATGTGCCAGCGCTGGACAGGTTTTTAATGGTTTTCGGCTGAGCAGGGAGGCTCTGACAGTGCTGCTGGATCTTCTGAGAAGTGAACGGCAACACGGATGGGGTGCCACAATCCAGACCCTGGTGTTTCTCTTCTGTCTGCCAGTGGTACAACATACAGAGTGGTCTCCACTCTCCAGAGTGTTTGACATGCCTCGTTCCACTGTCACCGCATTGTCCTCCGAGTCGCTGAGGAGGTGCTGGCCATTCACCAAGAGATTCACCTCCTGAAGACCCCAGAACACAAAGTGACCTCTCGGTACAGAAATAAAAAAAATAGAGGAATTGCTAATTTTAGCAGTGCCGCATCATCCTGTTTTATACAACACAACTTTAAAATATAAAAATCACATAAAAAGAGAAGCGGCTTGGTTTGCGGTGGCAAGGGAAACAGGAACGGATGGTATGTTTGCGGATGGTATGTTTGAACACTGAAACGTGTAATTTTATGTGATGTTTTTATTGCTTGAGATTTGTATGTGCTTGTGTGTACTTGATTAACTATACTTGTGACTGATTGTAATCACTTAAATAGAAGAGAATTATGACTAGTGAGTTGTTTTTTATTATTATTAAATGCTTGAAAAACAATTACAATTGTCATCATTGTCAAATCATAACAATAAATCAAGAGTCCAGGGTCATTCAGTCTTTCAGTCCAGAGGAAGTGCCAAGTCCTTTAGCAAAGCCATTGTTCTTATTGCTTTCAAGTTCGTAGAGAACTCAATAGATTCAAAATACAATTTCATTTCAAATTTGAATCTTAAAAAAAGAGGTTTGCCTTTAGAAAATTTACATTTATGAATATGATGTTTATATATGAAAACACAATACTTATATTTCAATGTGAATTCCCCCACAGAACTCTCATCCTCCATGTTCTTTCAATATAAATTCCATCGTCATCTGCGCGCAATTGATTCTGGGATAGGGTAGGGTGCGAAGCGTCCATCTGTGCTGCGTTCCACTCAACTTTTAGACACGCACTAGCGAACTTCCCCTCAGGGGGAATCCCCGCTACCAGTTTGAAGTGCGTTCCACTTTTATATGGACAGACCCTCGACCCCTCGATTTTGACAGAGGGAGCGAGTCTGCTTCATATGCACACTTCAGGCCACTCCACAGACCACAATGCAACACGATTATGACGTCATCGCAGATCGCGTTTAATTTATCCCCACCACAAACAACTCTATAATATATAAATGATTTTTTTAAACATTTGTAACAGCCCAGGCATACCTATATACATATAGAATGCTGCACCAAACAAATCCGTAAGGGGAAAAACAATAAACCAACTCTATAGCAGATTCTAAGTGATCAATGGCTTAGGACATTCCAGTTCAGCCCATCCCAAGCGTAGTGGGCACTCGTGCAACGTAATCAATGACGTACATCCGAGTGAACGAGACGGAGGGAACTTTGCGAGTGAAAGGCATAAAAACGGACTGGAACGCAACCCAAATGTACACTTCATTTTCCTGGGAAACGGAGGATGCATTTGAAGTCGCTTTCGAATTACGTCAGCCTTCGTCGCGCCACGGTGACGCAATTGGCCTTGGAGTGCGGTCTTCGGAGGGTGCATCCTGAATTGGGACAGCTTACCTCGTGAAGCTGTGACGCAATCGCATACTACGCTACTGGTTTGGAGAGCCAAATATTTTCTGAGGTGGTACTTGGTGTAAAAAGTTTGAGAACCACTGCTTTAGTATATCTTTAGTTGGACTTCAGCACTACTTCCACACAATTAAAGTGCCTTAAGTACAAAATTTGTTGTTCCAGTTTAGCAGACTTTAAGTATACCAGTTTAGTATACCAAAAGTACAATTGCAGGGTATTTTTATTAAGCACATAAATATGTAAATGTATTAGTAGTATACTTAGTACAAAATAAATGTATTTCAAATACATTTTTTTTATAAATAGGGTACTTTGACAAAATGTTGATTTATAGATAGACTGTTTGAGGTGTTAGTATCTCTCTCTCTCTCTCTCTCTCTCTCTAACAAATCCCACATTTTGATTTATAGAAACTAGGGGTCGGTGATATAAGCAAACATTTTGGTCAATATGATATGCACATAATTTTTATGGATAAGTGATTAAATAACTATACATAACTAAACACAAAAAGGTACAAAAGCATTTAATTATTTTACCTTTTAGTATCTAAAATGTTTATATTAGTATCTAAATGGTACATATCAGTACTTTTATAAAGGGTAGTGCCCCAGTGACAGATTTTTTTCTTAGAGTGTACTCAAAAATATCGGTACTTGTGACAATTTCCAAATCATCAACTGTCCCAAAATTGATCTTTTTTTGTTTTTGATCAGCCGTGTACAATGGAAAAATTTGATAATTCAAATTAATTGTTTTAATTTCTAATGCATTATTTTTATTTTGGTTCTAAAGCCAAAGAAATTCTATTTCATATTTAGAAAAAATATTAAAATAGTAGATTTTCATAATTGGGACTGTCCTAAAATACTGTCTATATTATATGTGGGGCTCCAGATACTCGTCATTGTAAAACTGATTCACTCAAAGACCTAAAAGTACCTGTTCCTATTTTTTTTTTTCCATTCAACGCCTATATGGTGGATTTGTTTAATTGTAGTATTCTGAATAGCAACATTTTTGCAAACCCCTTTCAGTTAAGCATTTTGCAGAATTGTTGTAATTCTCACCTCTTTATACAGAACAGATAAGGAGGCGTGTATGTATTTCCTGAATTATTTAAGACATCTGACTCACAGTGGGGTCCAATTTTGATCATTTAACAGTCAATTACCCCGGATCTTACCACTCTGTAGCGTAAAAAGCACATCGCTGGCATTCTGCTCTGCTTCAGTCACAATCTTTCCCTGTGTCTTTTACAGCCAGCAGCTGTCTTCCTGCCTCTATAATGAGTGGTTTCCGGAAGCCCTGACACTGGTCTTAAATGCCTATTTTAATCAGCTAATTACTAGTAAAATGAAGTAATTAGCAGTTTGAGCCAGCAGTGCAGATGCCAGTCACAGAGGCCTCTCTCTCCCCCAGCTGCCATGGCTCCTGGAAGAACCTCGGACACGGGGGGAGGAATTTGGATGGGAGATTGACAGGTGAATAGTGCTGGGTGTTTCCTGTTGGAATTGAAGTGTAATTTGTGTTTCACTGTTCTCATTAGATTTATTGTGTCATAACTCCAGGACTTTTGGCTGGCTGTGCGTGTGGGTAGTGTATTAGACCTGCCTCAGTATGGCAGCACAGTAAGGGTGGCCTTGTTCTGCAGTCAAGCAAAGTGTCTGTAAGCTAAGCTGCATTCATTAGCTCTTGTTTGGTCAAGCTCCCGTATAAAACAGGAAACCTCGGGCCTGGCTTTGGACTTTAGACCATTTGGCTGTTTATTAAATCTAATATGCTTATTAAATGGCTGAAAATGGATCCCTTTTAAGAGACAGATGAAATTGCACTAGCATTGATTTAATTATTGTCCTTTGTGTTTTTCTCTGAGGGTGGAGAGTTATATCTGGTGTTTTCTTTCAGTGAAAGAACAAAGCCCGGATGGATTTTTTTTTCATTAACAAATAACATTGTCACTGAGAGGCATGTGTGTCTGATTGCCTACAGAGAACAGCAGTGATGGCTGCAGTAAATGAGTTTGCCAGCTGTATTTACGGTACAGCGGTGTAACCTCAGTCCTCCTCTCTGGTTCTAGTGTCTCAGGAGAGCCCCAGACCAGATGGGACTCACCGCAGTCGTGAATCTTCCAACCACAGAATCTTACTTCAGATTCATTATGTTCACAATCAGTTTTATGGTCTACTACAGCAAATACACACACATAAAGGTGCTTAAAGCAGTTTTCGAACACTTTCTGGCATTTTGCTAACCACAGCCTTGGTTCAAAACTTAGCAATGTTTAGCAACCAATGTCAACAAACCCGGATGCACAAAATGATTTAGAGGCAGAAAGTGTGTTCTAATTTTTTAGTTTTTTATTTTATTTTAAACAATTTGTTTAAAAAATCAAAACTAAAACCTAACAAATGAAAATTTAACATTATGTTTATGCCAATTTTAGTGCATTTTGCACTTGCAAAGTATCTTGCAAAGGGTTGATCATCAGCTTGAAGCACCTGGAAAAACACTGTGCCGGATGTGTGCTTGCTCTCCTCAGCTTTCTGCTGCTCACTGAAAATGAATGTTTGGATATCTAGGGCAGCTTCGAAGCCTCAATCACAGCTCGACTGTGACAAAGTTTGACACATGTGTCGTAGCCTCATTCTGACTCTTCGTTTTTTTTCCTTTTCCATCTCTCTTTCTCACGCTTCACCTCAACCCGTCACTGCTTTCACTCCTTCACAAATAAACTGACAGGAAGCCCTCTCATCCGCATCTGATTACAGTGTGCATGGCACATCGGTAAACGTTTCTGACATGAGAAGTTATTTGTGCCTGTGTGTGTGTTAATGTGTGTATGTACATATGCCTGTCTGAATTAAAGCAAATGCTTCTGGTCTAAGTGTGAATGAATTTGTGGTATAAACAACACATAACAATAAGAGGTAGTGTGATCCTATAGATATTTACAGAACTGTCAGGTGTCTCTCAGGTTGGCTTGTTTGGATATGAACTGTCAAAATCTTTATTGTCAAATATGTATCTCTCTCTCGCTCCACGTGACAGCAGCTAGCAGACACTCATAATAACTGTTAACAAAAACAGCAGACTCCTTTGGATAATTACCCAAACACCCACACACTGTGTTACAGCTCATCCTAAGCCTTCTGGGAATACTGTCTCATTTATGCTCGTTTCCTCCACCTCCTGGAATCCCTCTTCAAATTATGACTTTTATAAATGAGAATAACATATGATGGTTTGCGTATGCTGTTAAATTTAAAAAAAATTAAAACTCTTCTTATTTATTCATAGTTGGTTACTGAATACTAAACCAGTGTAGGTTTGTTATCCATTCTCTAGGGTAATCGTTTGTTTGTGAATATTGCAGTAATGAATCTTTATTTGGTATTTATGGGAGCTTCATTCATCTTTTTGTTCTACTAAACAAGAGCAGATAACAAAGGTTTTTTTTTACTTTCCTCTCTCACCCGTCTGTCTGGCATGGAGTGATGTGATCTTCATACAGCAGGTGGCCCTTCCACACTGTGCTTTGACACTTGTCACGAATGGAGTAGCACGCTGGCAGTGGGGTGTTTGTAAGTCGTCCACTTGCATGAAGGCTTTTCTGTCTCCATGCTGCTACCTGAGTCATATGCCCCAGAGAGGAAAAAAACAGAGCTAAAGAGCTAAAACAGAGATTCAGCATAGAGTTGTATTAGCATCTTATATGTTTAAATGGCTTTTTCATATTTAAATTGTGTATGTGTGTGTGTGTGTACCTGTTTTTCTATTCTGGTGGGGACTTAAACCTGAATACACACAGACTCATGGGGACTCATGTCACGGTGGGGACCTAAATTGAGGTCCCCACGGGTAAACAAGCTAATAAAAATCACACAGAATTATGTTTTTTGAAAATCTAAAAATGCAGAAAGTTTCCTGTAAGGGGTAGGTTTAGCCTCAGGCTATCCGAGGCCAGAAGCACGGGCCGCTGCTGAGGTCCTGTCGTGGGCCTCCTTCTTCGGCGGCCCCCTCCTGGGCTGGCAGGCTGCGTAGCCGTGGCCAGCAGGCGGTCAAACCCGGGCCAGTCTCTCCCGATCAGCACGGGGACGGGAAGATCCTTCATGACCCCAACTTCCACCGGCCAGGCGCCGGGAG
>NW_015638975.1:278331-306939 GCF_001515625.1 Sinocyclocheilus rhinocerous | reverse complement strand
CTGAGCTTCGCCCGTCAGCAGGGGAGCCAGCACCCGTGCCCAGTCGTCCCTATGCCATCCTTCCGTGGTGGCCGTCGCTTTGAACATTTGTAAGAAGGCTTCTACGTCATCATGAGGAGTCAGCTTGGGTAGCAGCTTCGCCACTTGTACTCGGGGGTCCGGCAGCGGAACGCGTTGAGCGGCGGCACGTAGTGCTCCTGCTCTGTCTCCCCTTGACGGGTGGCTAGGTGCTCAACGATCTGTTGCTGGCGGATGCTAACCTCGGTGAGCTGCTGGAGGATTTCGTCCATGTTGGGGGAGGAGCGCTCGCCCGTGACAGAACCCGGAGACAAAAACAAGGACAAAGGTGAGGTGAAGAAAATCGCTTGTCGGTGATTCTTCACTGATCCGCCTGCATTCTCCACCAGAGTAACGGGGTGAAGAATCACACGACAAGGAAATCTTAATAAATACCCCGGAGGGTGGATTTATTGGTGAGGTGGGTGGTAGGGAGAAAGGTCCAGGTAGGTGCTCCGGTGCCGTGAGTGCTCTCTTCCGTCTTCCCAGTGCAGAGTGTCCGTGCAGTGCTCCTGTGGGGCTGGTCGGTCACACGCTGCTGTCTGTGGGAGAAATGAGAGGGCGAGTTAGTGCTTAGTCTCATGGAGAAGTCTCCCAGATGGCAGGGCTTGCGTGGCTTATGTGGCCGCCGCCTGATGAGCTGCAGCTGTGACCGATCAGCCTGTGATGAGGACGGCCAGGTGTTCCTCGCTTGTTTCCAGGGCGACACTGATGCAGCTTCGGGACGCTCGTCACAATATATAGATTCAACAACAATTCACCTTTAACATTATAGTATTAAATACTGTACGTTACAATATATTATATTCAAAACTTATTGATATTCAACATAGATGAATATTAAGATAGATATGGTATCATCTTAATCATTTTGGTATCAGATCAAATGCACTGCACCGTCTGAGAAGGTTTTCAGCAGCTTAATGATATTCGTTATTGGATAAACAATACATTTATGGCCTATGATCTTTTGCAATGTGCATTCTGCAAATTAAATTAGTAACATGAAACATTTCACAGACACTCGTGTTTCTCACTCCTACTCATTTCTACTGTATACACACACACAGAAAGTGATGGTTCACCTATGGCACACAGCTATTTTCTGAAATCGCTGTCTTAAGTGCCAAGAAAATTAATTAGAACACTCCGAGAGAGAAATAAAACCCTGAAGGGCTTCAGATCCTCCTCAAGTTTCCTCTCTGGAACAGAGCGCTGTACTATCCGCTCGCTCTCTCACATCCAGCATAACCGCTGCAATTAGTATCTGGTCCACTCTGATTACATGCAAGGTGAATAAAGCTTAATTTCCCTGCAGCTCAGTGGAACGTTTGTGTGTGAAGGCCCTGATAGCAGGACAGTCCGCATATGTCACTGTGACCACAAGGTGTCCAGTGTGCCGGAGGGAGTGGGCGGTAGTTTTTGTTGATTATGATCTAGCTAATCTGGGCTGGGTCAGATTGATAAAGCGGAGGGAGGTGGAGGAGGGCAGCCTGGCGGTTCTGATTACAGAGGCTGTGTTAAAGCGTTATAATCACACAGAGTCAAAGGCAAACAGCCGAGAGGACAATCAGCATTCACAGCATGATTTCTTATAGGATTAGAACCTTGCACTGCAAGACACCCGTAGGCTAGATAATGCAGCGCTGTGTTTTAAACACAACTCACAAGTAACCTCTAGATTGTCCTTCTGATAATTTATTCATTGGAGTTTTTTTTTAGTTCAGTTTTTACTTCTTTTTCAGATAAAGATAAAATGACATTTTTATTTACCTATGAAAGAATTAATGTAGAATACAAAGTAGAAACATGCACTGGAGCTCATTGACATACCTGTCCATCAACAACTGATACTTAGGCCCAATCCCAATTCTACCCCTAAGCCCTTCCCCTTTCCCCTACCCCTCCGTTTTGTGCGTTCACGTGAAGGGGTAGGGGTGTCTCAATTCTCTTTTGGTCGGAGGGGTAGGGGTAAGGGGAAGGGCCAGATAGCCCTTCAAACGAAGATTTTTCGGGACCACACTTCAAACGAAGGGGTATGAATTATCTCAGCGTAAACCGGCTTCAGCGGCAACATGGCTGCCCGAGCGAACAAAAAGACACATAAATGTAAACCGGCTTCAGGGGCAACATGGCTGCCCGAGCGAACTAAAAGACACATAAATGTAAGCATTTTTGGCATTAATAAAGATTTTAACGAAAAGTAATCATTTGTTTTATGTTACATTCAATCGTGAGTTCATATTTATGGTCATGTTACTCAAAGAAATGTTTGCAAAAAATCGCTAAAGTTTGCTAACGTCATATCATTACAGACTGCACAATAGTGCCACAACATATTTTCATGTCTGATCAGGGTGATAACCACCGTAGATATTGAGGGGGGCTAGTCCCCCCAATAATTATAAATCGCTAAACCCTTTTCTCAAATATTGCCAATTCGAGAGCGAGAGCGAGAGAGACAGAGAGAGAGAGATGAAAGTTGTGCATATATGCGCGTCTGTGCGTTTCTCTTTTTAGAGTGAGTTTACTTCAAAAACAGCAATTTTATCCTCTTGTTGCTGGAAAATATAATGTAGCGATTCAGTATTTAAACTGTTATTAATAAAAGTCGTGGGGCAGTGTTGACAAGTTTCTTTTCTCCTGGATGTGTGAGCTGCGCGATCTCTGATATATATGTATGTGTGTGTGTGTGTGTCAGTAAGCAGTGCATTAATATAGAATGGTAATTAAAGGCTCTAATGCACACCAGTATAGGCGTGTGTATTGTAGGAGCTAGACGACGTATGATGACGTGTGACGGCATAGTAGTGGTGTCCCAATTCTTAGGGGAATGTTTTCATATTAGGGGAAGTGGAAGGGGTATAAAATAGAATTGGGATTGGGCCTTAGTGTTTACTGTTATATCGATCATTAAGAACACCCAGAAAAGCCCTTTGGCCAATATAATCAAAGCATGTTTATGTCAAAATCAGATATAAACCTCACTTCTTGTCCTCAGACACACATACTGGTAAGAAAAGGCAGGTGGATAGACGTGAAGTCCTAAACAGTGCATATTGATCTGACAGGCAATCATGAAGACATGAACCAGATTGGTATATTGATCATAGCAGGGACCCCTGAACTAAATCTGTTTTGGGGTCAAAAGGTGGGTCATAACAGTTCACTGACTCATTACTTCAAGTGAGCACTGAGAGAATGAGTGAGGGCAGGTAAGTAGGTGAATGAGTAAGTAAAGTGCGCTGAAATGCATGGTAAAACTGTAATAAATCATTTTAACGTAGATTCTGGAAGTGAAAAAGAACCAGTCAATTTGCAGTGAACAACCATACATTTTCCCCTTAATTCTTTGTGTTATACTTCACATTTGATTTTTTTTTGCATTGAAATAACCGTTTCTTATTAGTTTTCTTTTATGTGCATTGGGGTTTTATGTTACATCATGTTTTTACTTTTTTTTTGTGACACTTCCTATAATACAGTATTAGTATTTATCTCAGCTTGCATGAAAGCTACTTGTGATGAGCTTTGATTTCATTATGTGACTTTCTCATTTCCACTTCTGCTTTTAGGTGGTGGTCAGTATGTAAGGTACAAAAAAGATTTTAGTACTTAGTACTATAAAACTACTTTAGTACTATAGTAGGTTGGTATTTTAACATTATATCAGTTAATGAAATATACTTATTTTTTTAACTCTTAAATTAAAGTTCAGTTCCATAAAATCTAAAATGTTGCTTCCATATTTCTTACGGTAAACTTCTGGCAACCACTGCTGTTTTTTTTTTCCAACCGCATATTTCACAGATTTTTTTAATTACATTTCTATTTTCTACAGTGTGTACATCATCAAATACATCACATGTTAGTAAACTTTTAATTGAACCCAATTACTTACAGGCACATTTATACAACCCAAAACAAAATTGGATTGTTGTTTTGATTTTATAATTTTTCCTCTACTTATCTTGCCTTGGATTCATAAACAGAAAAGAAATGTCATTTCAGAGGCTCAGAAAGTTGTTTTGTTTATTGAAAGATTTTGAGGGGAAAAAAACAGTTTCCCTCCTCTATAACAAAGAATGTTGAGTCATGCACATTACAGTTTTTCTGAATTGCTAAAACACTAAACCTCAATCTATGAACCAAATTCTCACTGGCTTAAACCAATTTGTCGAATAAAGCACTCTTGAGTGTTATCAAGGCTGGATCTGTCAGACCAGAGGGTTTTTTCTCTTTGTCTAAAGACAACATTACTTGTGATGTGGACAAAGTCCTCAGGCTGGACTCAAGCACAAAGACATGATGCTGAGACAGAATGAATCTCTCATTGAACCTGATTTTACAATTGCACAACTTACAATATTTGAGTGTACTGTAACAAGCTATTCATTTAGAGTTTTATTTGACCTTTTTGGCCTTTGCAGTTGGACTGCAGTATTTTTGCAGTATCCAAGTGCTGAATATATACAAACATTTAGTACTATTCAATATTCAGCACAATGCTGTTCTTCAGTAGGCCTATACAATATATTCACCTTACTCAGTTGCAATTACTATACTTTTTTACAGAATTGCAAAATTGTTTACTCAATACAATATACTTTTTTTCTGTAATGTTCTGGATGCTGTGTTCTCCATTTTTCTCTGTAGTGTCTAATGAATGCTCTGTAGTGTTTATTTTATTGACTCATGTGTGTGTGATCTGAGAGCACCGGTTGATTTTGAGTGCAAGTGAAATGGTTTTGCAGTGATTGTTTGATTTTGATCGAAGAGTCAGAGGTTTCGCGAATTTAGTTTGAGTATTTGGATTTGTGTTTAAGGTTTTGAGAAAATGAGTGGTGGTTTCAAGAAATGTGTTTTAGCAATTCAGAAAAGCTGTAAGACCAGAGATATTTGATTAAGAACGTAAATCAAGTCAGTTCTGATTCCATGTTATAATGACTCAGACTCTGTTGTGTCATTCAGTAGAGCATGTCTCTGAAATACCAGCTGTATTATTGTTGATTACTGTTTGCAATATTAATGTTCCAACACCCTGCTGTTTATAACCCAGCTGACTTCTGTTACTCATCATCATAAGATGGACAGGGATGAGGGTTGGACATGTTTCTCACATGGATTCAGTGACAGTGAGCCATACATTACTTCAGTGTGTGTCTCCTCAACATAAACATTTACGCCTTGGGTTAGAGGCTCAGTATATAAATACAGTCAGAAAACAGAGAAGCACTCATTTCACTGCAGCTATTTTCTGTCTTTTTTCAGTCTCTGACTCAAGCTGAGTGTGGTCTCAGTGATGGTGTTTATTCTACCAGAGGTTCATTTCAAACAAAGCAGTGAGCCTTTAAAGGGTGTAGTTATTTTGAATCCATTTTAGTGTGTACTTAAAGCTTAATGCTGCCACCACACTGGCACACAACCCCAGGATCCTTAGACACTGAGACTCATCTTCTTGTCATTAACCATAGTCTCCACAGTGTTTTCATGTCATGTTGTGTGTCATTACATACTTGGCAGATGGTCCAGTGCTGCTTTCACTGCTGTTTTGCGGTACATTGTCAGTCATGGATTTCCATGTGTGTGTGTGTGTGTGTAAAACTGTGTGAATGCCCTCTATAATGGGTTGCCCCCTTTCTCTCGCAGACAGAATCTCATGGGAGGAATCCTGGCACACTTGTATTGCCGCCTGTATTATTTAGTGCAGTACTTCTCATCTGGCTTTAGCTTCAGAACCCACATTTTATATTGGACATGATGAAGTAAATCCATGTTCATCCCCACATTTCTTTTACCTTGTGTGGTTTTGTTCATAGTTTTTGAGGATGATATATATATTGAGACTAATCCAGCTAAAAATACTATACAGACATAATCCATTAAGGCTGTAATGATATGAAACATGAAAACATGACCTCCAAACACAGTTCACTCTCAAGCTCTGCTGCTCTTTATCAGCACGGAGCTATTTATTATGCCTCAGAGCTCTTGTCTTGCAGGTTTTATAATGTCATAAGACCAACAAATGACTCTCTCCTTCACTCACTCGCTCACTTTTCTCCTTCTCTTCATTGCGCTCCCTCTTTTTCTCGGACTACAGCACAGCCTCTTCACCAGCACACACATACATCTGTCTTTTTGACAGCCCTGGTGTTTTGGGGCTACACTAGTGTCCTACACTTCCCCCACCCTTTTCCTCTATTAAATAGTGTTCTTGTTTGGAGCGAAGCTGTTCGGAGAGACAGGAGAGAGTCCTGCCACTCTCCTCAGACTGGAGATGAATCTCTGAGGGGTCGCTGTCAAGACGAGAAGGAGAAGAGGGAAAACAGTCCTCTGTGATCAGCTGAATCAGACTGAAGCACATAGTGATCTCTGAGTGGTTTAAGAGTACAGGAGAACCGAGTGAAATATAGGACATAAAATCACATGTATTGTTTTGAACATATTACATCCAATGTTGTTTTTATCTCCTGTAATTGACTGATTTTGTGCATTACATATCCTAATTGGGCCTGCGCAACTTAAATGTTTAAATAAATAGTTTAATTTTAACACTAGTGTCATCAAATTGAATTGAAAAAATTGTTTTCACAAAGGATGGTCGAAAAAAGTCTCGCTCTAAACTTATTCCTTGAGCCAACGTTATTGTGTCAGCCTGGTTAGGATGCTCAAATAACAGCAATATTTTCTCAACAAGCTGTGATAGGAAAAAGCGCTATCACCTTCGGATGAAAGAACAAGATGACCTCTGAATTCCTTTAAAAGTACTGAAAGTGACAACAGACACAAGAATTAGCATATATAAAAGCAGCAATCAGTTAAACAGTAACAGTAATCTGCATAATTTATTCATGTTGTGGTGCATTGCTGGGAAACATCTGTTGAGTAAGGCATCTACACGCCTGCCTTATTTTATACATTTAGCTTATTCATACAGTACTTTATTTATTTATTGCTCAAATTTATTGCAGTTTAGCACAGTTTATTATAGATTTCAGTGTCTGGTCAAGTTACATTATCATGTGTTGTTGTTGGAAAAATACACACAGTATTTCTGTAAGCCTAAAGTGTATATGCGACCACAATCAAGCCACAATGAGAAGATCCCAATTTCATTTGAAATACAAATAGTAATATGTAACAATGTGATTACAGCACCAAATCCACCAGAAACAGATTTTGAAATGTTCATGACAGACCTTGGCTTCACAAAGATTGGATGCCACCAGGGGTTTTTCGCCTCTCGTTTGCGAATTCAGCACTTCTCAATTTTTGTGACGCTCTCACTACTTGCTTTGTTCCCCTGTCAATCCCACAGTCCCCGGTGCAAGCCTGCCACTCAACTACCATAAAGAATGAATTGGAATTGTTCACTCATGCTCCACTCACTGCATGCCAGTGGACATGTACGGTTTAAAAGAAACCACATTTTGTATTGCAGTGGTTCTGTGGACATTTTTATCTTATGACACTTTTATACTGATGGGGCCCATTTTCGTGATCTCGCCCTGGGCCCCACAAACCCACAGGCTGACCCTGTTTACTTTTCATTGTATGTAAACATTTGTGTCAAAGTTTCCAGTTTGTATTCCAATGTGCATTATCCCAGCATCAGTCAGAGGAGCTCTTACTGCTTATGTGGTTTATTTCATTGCAAAATAAGCACAGAAAAAAAGTGATCCATGTTTATAATCCCTGCACAAACCCAGAGGTTCCTCTGCCTTTAATCTTCAGGACACTCTAAGTGGGTCTGGTAATAAATCACTTGTACGTCAGAGCTGAACTTAGCATGTACTGATCTCTGAGCACATGTCAGGTTAGTTTTGTCTGTGTCAGAGGCATGGCTGACACAGACATTTAATTTTAACACTAGTGTCATCAAATTGAATTGAAAAAAATTTTTCACAAAGGATGGTCGAAAAAAGTCTCGCTCTAAACTTACTCCATGAGCCAACGTTATTGTGTCAGCCTGGTTAGGATGCTCAAATAACAGCAATATTTTCTCAACAAGCTGTGATAGGAAAAAGCGCTATCACCTTCGGATGAAAGAACAAGATGACCTCTGAATTCCTTTAAAAGTACTGAAAGTGACAACAGACACAAGAATTAGCATATATAAAAGCAGCAATCAGTTAAACAGTAACAGTAATCTGCATAATTTATTCATGTTGTGGTGCATTGCTGGGAAACATCTGTTGAGTAAGGCATCTACACATAAGCCTTATTTTATACATTTAGCTTATTCATACAGTACTTTATTTATTTATTTATTGCTCAAATTTATTGCAGTTTAGCACAGTTTATTATAGATTTCAGTGTCTGGTCAAGTTACATTATCATGTGTTGTTGTTGGAAAAATACATGCAGTATTTCTGTAAGCCTAAAGTGTATATGCGACCAATTC
This sequence comes from Sinocyclocheilus rhinocerous, assembly GCF_001515625.1. Taxonomy (NCBI): domain Eukaryota; kingdom Metazoa; phylum Chordata; class Actinopteri; order Cypriniformes; family Cyprinidae; genus Sinocyclocheilus; species Sinocyclocheilus rhinocerous. The sequence goes on along the minus strand of NW_015638975.1, from coordinate 298,475 downwards.
AAAATGATACATTTAAAATTAAATGTAAAAGGGATCTTACAAATGCTGGATTGTTGGAGTGGAAGAACAGGTCTGAGGTCAGTGGATTTAGTCTAGTATAGTGCTAAGCTCAAGAACATATGAAATGTATCTACAGCCCGTATATACTAGACTAAATCCACTGACCTCAGACCTGTTCTTCCACTCCAACAATCCAGCATTTGTAAGATCCCTTTTACATTTCAGACTCAACAGTGCACCTTATAAAACCCAAGAAGCAACATCAGTTTTATTTTGGTTGTTTTGAGAAGCTCTGGTTTTGTAAAAGTTGCCTTGGTGAAGAAATTGGTTGTTTCATTCTCAGTTTCAGTTGCACTGTAAAAAGCAAATGCAGTGTTGCAACCTTAAAGAGCTATTTCTGTGTGATTTGATTCAGTCATGTAAAATCATATTTTTGAGTTGAATAAAATCAGTTTATTTAGACATATTCAAATGAAGCAACAAAGCAAAACATTTTTACAGTCTGCTCCTTGAGCATTCAACAGTGTTTTCTGCCAGTTTCATCAGCCCCTGTCTGCTCGGTGCACGGACAGATCAAGTAATGGTAATATTGATTCTGCTACAGTTAATTCGAAGATCTAATCTAAATATTTATTATTAATCATAACCAGTTATAATTAGTCATAAATATTTCCCTTTTGAGCTGATTTACTACACCCACAACAGACAGAACGCTGTCATCTGTGGTCAACCGAAAGAATCCATGGCAACATTTTTGAGATGACTTTTTGGTCAGATGCAGAAATGGGACTTCAGGTTTATTAAGATTGTTTAAAAAAAAAAAATGTATCAGTGGCCTAGTGGTTAGTACACATGCACTCACAAGAAATGCTGTTCAATTTATGCAGTGTCATCTGACCTCGTAATCGCTCCCTGATGTAGTTTTGTAGAGTTCCCTGCAGTTCTCTCCGAAGTCCTGAATGTACACTAGTTTGGGTCAGTAATTATTTTTCATTAATACTTTTATTCAGCAGGGACACATTAAACTGATCAAATGACTTTTACATTTTTGCAAAAGATATGTTTTAAATAAATGCTGTTCTTTTGAACTTTCAATTCATCAAAGAATCCTAAAAAATTTATAAAAGCACAACCGTTTTCGGTCACACTTTATTTTAAGGTCCAATTCTCACTATTAACAAACCATTAACTATGACTTTTGTCTCAATAAACTACTAATTTTCTGCTTATTAATAGTTAGTAAGTTGTTAAGTTTAGGTATTGGGTAGGATTAGGGATGTAGAATTTGATCATGCAGAATATGTGCTTTGTAAGTACTAATAAACAGCCAATATGTTATTAATAGGCATGCTAATTAGTGACTAGTTAATAGTGAGAATTGGTCCCTATACTAAAGTGTTACCCTGTTTTCTACATTGATAATAATAAGAAATGTCTGCTGAAAATAAATTACATTTTAAAATATATTAAAACAGAAGCCTGCTATTTTAAATGGTTATGATATTTTCATGAAAATATTCATGTTTTTAATACTATATTTAATAAATGCAGCATTGATGAGCTTAAGGTGATAATTTAAACAACAAAAAAATCTTTCTGCCCCCAGACTTTTGAATAGTAGTAAAACTTCCAAAGAACTTCCAAACCAGGATGTTGGTAGTAGACCTCCAGAAGAGGTGTGACATTGTCTTTGTTTTCTTGTCAATGATGAGCTTATTGTTGTTATGAATATATGAAAGACAGCAGCGAATTTAGAAAAGGGAGGTCAAAAGAGCTTATGATGTGCTTTTATCCATCATTAACACTTATTGTTGGAACATTTTCCCTGGAGCATCCTACTCACTGCCTTTTTTAGGGCTGTGTGCGTGTGTGCATGCAAGAGAAAGCGACGCAAGAACGAATAAGTGAAAGAGAGATGCGAAGTAATATTCCATAGGGATGATGCTTTGGATATTTCCCCATTTTCAGATAAGGCTGATGAGCAGTGCCCTCCCTTTGGAGACCCTCTGAGTCTCTGCTATGCTTCCATATTAATTAGAATATGAATTATACTGCTTATCTGATGCCTCGTGATGATTTGTACTCAAGGTCTCTTTGCCAATTGTGAAGCTAATGTCAAACAATATTAAACAACTATTTTCAGCCTGCTGTTTTCTCCTCATTTACTTGAGAGAGAAAGAACGTCCTCTTTCCGCCGGCCTCTGCCCTGTGTTCAAGAGCAGAGACACTTTATTCGCTCACAGTAACTGCCAGAGCAGAATGAGAGGCATCCATCATGTGCAAGTAAAACTCTTTCTCTTGCTCATTTCATTCAGTAGCTGGGTTATATTATAGTGTGTGTCCTTTTATTGTTTGACATCTTAGTGTGTTCTGAGCAACTGTAAAGAACAAGCTTAACTGAAGCCCCTATAAAAGTCATGATGTGTTAATGTCTGTGTCATATATCTTACAGCCTTGAATCACATCATCCACTCCTGTACGGAGCTATGCAATGGCAAGCAAACCTCAACCTAGACTATGTAATTTGTGCTAGCTTTCCCTGATATGGCTGGATTAATTATCTGACTTGATGCAGTTGTGGGTGAGAGAAAAGAAAATCTCCTGTAATTGTAGATGTCGAGCCCTAATGGCCTTCATGAGCAGGCTGCAGCGCGGTGGGTCCTCTGATGGCCATTACTGAGCCACCTGATTGAAACGCTCTGGATGCTCTGATCTCCTCTGTCATGTGGTGGTTTCTACCTGGCTGTACCTTATTCTTTCTCTCTCTTTCAACCCTGGATGTCAGCATCATGGTGCAAACCTACTAGTAGAAAAAAGGCATAATAGTGGAACCTCATTACAGGCTGCTCTGCTGGAGCTCCATCCAGGGCCTTTTGTTTTGGTCTGTAGAGGTCAGGAACTGATTAAAAGTTGAAAAGTGTGGGTTAATCACTGACTGACCCGCTGGGAGCTGTTGTGGCCCTCAGTCCATTTTAATCAATGCGTCTTTAAGATGGTGCAGTAGACTACTCCGCCCACAGTGCAGACACCTCCCTGCCTGTTTCACTGAATTTTGCCCCAGTGTGTTGTTTTGTTGTTTTGATTTGATTTGTTTTGTTTTGTTTTGTTTTGTTTTGTTTTGTTTTGTTTTGTTTTGTGTTTTGTGTTTTGTGTTTTGTGTGTTGTGTTGTGTTGTGTTGTGTTGTGATTTGATTTGTTGTGTTGTGTTGTGTTTTTCAAAATTAACAATTTTTACAAAGAAACATTAACATTAAAATACATTAATTTGATAAAATACTCATTGCATGCCTAGTCAGTAGTGTTTGTTTTGTTTTTGTTTTGCTGTTTTGTAGTATTTTGTTGTAATGCAGACTATAAAAAATAAACAATTTTTTACAAAGTAACAGATTAACTGCAAAAAAAAAAAACGGTAATTTGATAAAATACTCATTGCATGCCTAGTCAGTAGTGTTGTAGTGTTTTCTGATGTTTGGCATTGTAGTGTTTTGCTGTACTGTAGTCTAGTGTTTTGACATTTTTGTAGTGTTTTCTTTTGTGGTATTTGGTTGTAATGCAGTCTGTAAAAATAATGTAATTTATGATAAAATACTTTATTTTGCATGCCTACTCAGTATCTGTTGACTGTGAAAGTGCACAGCTGCAACTAGTTGCCAAGAATACTATACTTTTTGTGTTATTTTTAGTCTATTATAATCAATTATATTCTACAACTTTATTTTAAAGGCCTTTAAAGATAAGTTTTTCATAAAAAAATGAGCTAATTATTTAGATTTTACCCAGAAACAGCTGCTGGATTTAATTTGTGACTTTTTGGAAATGCTCTAATTGGCCTTTCTTTGTCTTGATTCTCTGGCAGAAACCTTGCCTGCCCTCAGCAGCCGAGGCCTATACAGTAGATCAGTGTGTTTATCATGACCCTCTCAGGGATTAGCAGCTAACACAGTAACAAACGAACGTGTAAGCGATATCTACTCCTGGTGTTTAAGAAATTTTCCCCTGAATAGATCCACCGTCTGTGAATAACAGAATACAGGGATTGCCGTGACTGCCTCTGCCCTCTGAGCCTCAACAATAACACCTCAAGGGTTTGTTTGGATGGTGCGAGCTAAGCATCTGGTCAGGGTGGAGAAGTCACTTATGAGATATTTGCGCCGAGACAGGACAAATGGGCGCTGTACGGTTTTAATCAGATACGGCTGTGGCTGTGCATATTGTGTTGGCTGACAGGGAAGGGTTTTCTTCTGATACGTAAATCACCCTCTGTGGTCCGTAGATCCCCCTGTTAATCTCCTGGCTGTAAAGCAACCTCTAACCTTCCTCTTTTCTGTTTATCAAAGCTGCTTGGAGAAAAGAGCAGAAAGTCAAGACCCAAAATACAAAACAAACACCATGCTTTTGTTTTTCTGAAGGCTTACAAACCCAGACTGAATGTTAATTCTATCCTGCGTTTATGGGCTTTCATTGGGCAAACGTCCTGTCATTTTCACTTTTAGTTTAACAAGCCATAAAAATGCCGTGAGGCAGAATGCAAGAGAGAAAAGGAGGAAGACAGTAGAGGTCCAGACCTTTTTCCTTCCAAGCGTGGAAACACTGTCAGAAATGGTGATGCAAAATAGAGAGAACGATTGAGAAAGAGGAGAGAGATAGAAAGGTAAATGGATCCACCTTAGACTGTCAGTAGATTGATGTTTCTCTGCCCTTAAGGTGAGTATTCCAGGATGCGGGCAAGTGATGTGGCAGGAACCAAAACAAAATGGATGTCCTAGAAGTAAACAAACTCCAAAAAAGGCAGAGAGAAAGACCGCATCAAAACAACACTGTCCCGATCTCATCCGGGCAGAGATAATTGAAAATAAATGATGTGTTGTCGCAGAGGTGCTGCAGACTAAATACTAATTTGTGCAGCAGAGGCAGGCAGGATGCTAAACCAGCATGTCAGCAATGTGAACAGGCTCCAACCTCTCACCTTCTCTGAGTTGCCCGTCTAATCTTTTTTTATCCATAAATTCAGCGAGGCCAATTTAGATGTTTGCGGATTTCACAGGTTAAGCTAGCTCAGAGTCCATACGTGTTAGCTCTGCCAGTAATTGCTTATTTATCCTTTCTTCCTTCCTCTTATCCAAAAGTTACAAGTCAAATGGAGGCTATTTGAGTTGGTGTAGGGTCAGAAGGTTGTGTTTAAATTGTCTGTCAGTGTAGACGTTTTGAGAAGAGAATTAACTTTTCTTAACAAATGTAATCAGGGGGTCTAGAATCCATGGACAAAGCTATCTGTTAGCATTCCTGTCTATCTTAGTGGCAGTTCCTTGGCCTCAGGAGTCTTCTGCCATATTTTCTCATTGAGCTTATGATCACTATGAGGCCCCAAGTTCATTTCATGCTTTTAAGAGCCCCCCAAAAATGGTCAGTATACATACAGTAAACTATGATCTATTTATAATGTGTTAAAACGGTTTTGATTTTATATATTTTTTTCCCCATCAGAATAGGTAAGTCCCTTTTATTTATATAGCTCTTTATGCAATACAGATTGTTTGTTTCAAAGTAGATAAGCCGTTTCACAGTAATAAACAGAATCAATGAATGGTAATGTGTGTGAATAGAGTATTAGCAATGTAAGCGAGATTAGCGGCAACCACGCTGGCGATGCCAACGGGCTATATGCTAATAGCGGTCTCGGGAAATCAAAATAGAACTAGTGATAACAAGGCGCTCTGATTGTTTTTGTTGTAGAATACGATAGGGGATATATTCACACGTTATAGAAACGAAAATGATGGTGTATAAAATAGATTTTAAGATAAAAAAATAGACGATAAAGAATTAACTTGACGGAGCTCAAACTCAAAACACACGGCAGCAACAAACAGGAAGTGACGTATATGAAAAATTTGCAATGTTTATTTTAATTTTTCTGGTTTAATCACGATCAGATTTTTTCTAATATAAATAAAATATCTCTTTTTGAATTGAATTGAATACACATATAAGACAAATTGAAATTTTGCTTTATCGCAGTCTTAACCCTTTAACGCGTACGATCACACCGGTGTGATCAGTCTTGGCTGGTCCCTGAAGCGTACGATCACACCGGTGTGATTAGAACTTTCAGTGCGTCACGTCATCAACTGCTGAATTTAAATCCGCCTTCGCGCTTTGCCTGGCAGCCAGATCGGACGCGCTGAGCGCTTGTCATAGTATCACAAATAGTCATTGTTTTCAACCATATAATACTTATTTTAGGTTTCAGACATTTAAATACACAAGTACTAGCAAAACCATACATTTACAGTTTGTAAAATGCACGCTGATGTCTATGGAAACGGCAATAATGATCCTTACAAATATAATCTGACATGTTTTTATTGATATCATATACAGATTGTGTAGGTAACTATAAAGTTTATTCTGCTCTTCTCCCAGTTTACCGGAGACCTACTTTAACGTGTTTCGGTAGGAGAGGATGAATTTGCGTGTTGTAAATCCCACAGCTCGGATTCAGCGCGAACTAACATGGCGGCGCCCATTACCCGGTATAGATCAACTAACACGGTCGATATAAAAGTGTTTAAACTACCAAATAGATTTACTTGCACATATTTCAGAATCGGAATATCAGATATTTCATAATATAGTGAGCATGTTTGTGAATATTTTGAATAAAATAGGAAAAAAAGAAATAAAAGCGGCCCATGTGTCATACAGATCTATTGTGGCTGCGTTGTGTCACATCACAAGCATGACACGTCGCCATGGAAACAATAAGGCAATACATTCTAAAATAACGGTCACCTAAAAAAAAACTCACGCTAGGGGCTCAGCTAGAATATTTTAAACTCACGTGCGAAAGGGTTAAAAAAGACAATAGTGTCATTATTTAGCTCAAGTCAGTTTAGTGTTGATTCAGTTTGGTTCAATAACTGTGTAAAGTTCATACAATTCAGCTGTAAGCCAGGATACAAAAGTCAACATTGTCGTTATTCAGCTCAATGTTTATTCAGTATAGTTCAATAGCTGTCGATGTTGCAAAATTCATCAATTATAGAACAGATCTGATTCCATTATAAAGCAGCTCTATGGAAGGCAATAGTGTCATCAATTCAGTTCAAGTTTTATTCTTATTCAGTAGTGTCAGTGCAGTCAAATAAATAATATTACTGAATATTAAAGGGGTCCTATTATGCTCTTTTACAAAGTCTTGATTTTGTTTTGGGGGTGTACTAGAACAGGCTCTCATACTAGGTTGTTTGAAAAACACATTATTTTTCACATATTTTACATTATTACAACACCTCTCTCCCCAGTCTGGCATGAATGGCTCGAATAGTTCCTGTATCAAATGAAGGCCCGCTTTCTGAAATACGAAATGTGCTGTGATTGGTTAGCTGGGCCAGTGTGTGTTGTGATTGGCTCCACTCGGCGCCTGGTCGGGAAATGTCATGCCCCTTACCATAGCCGCCTGCATGTGAGCTTCAGTGTAAATATTGCGTCCAAATCAAATCAATTTAAGCGCGATTTAATCCTGGATTATTGTAACCACTCTAAGTTCGTCTGTCTTGGGAAAGCTGGCGTGTCTCCGACATAGTGATAACACTCATTGCCTTCTCTAGTGCAGCTCAACCAGGCCTCATCCCATTCGTCGATATTTGTGATAACACAAATCCCGGAATCCCGGAAAATGTGCGTTGTAGTCCAAACGAGTCGTTCGTTGTAGTTTTTGAAAAGTGATTTCTGTTAAATAAAATATCTCCTTTTGAATTGGACTTTGAGCTTTGTAACTTTGCAGTTCTTTTTTATGCTCAAACAGCAACATTACAGACTAACTAAAGTTGAAAAAGTGAAAAAGCATAATAGGACCCCTTTAAGTGACTTTTAAAGCCCAACTAAGCAAGCCAAGTATACACAACCATATGAATTACTTTTTGGCAGAAGAAGATCTGTAGTTATGTCATCTTTCAGCAGATGCTAATTGGCCCATGCTAACTAGCTAACCTTGACCGCTTGATATTCATGACATACCTGCAATTTTTTAGTATAAACTTAAAAAATAAATTTCACAGATATCTTACACAGCAGAAACACCTCCAATCTCCTTCACACACCCAGTGTACACAGACTGTGACGGACACGTTCACATTTTCTTCGGTGTTCAGTGATGTGCTCTTGATGCTACGCGCTCCCTCAGCCACCATAGCTAATGAGCGTAATGAGGAGCCGGATGGGCAAAGACAGATGATTGGTACGATGAAAGGTAATCCTCCATCAGCAGGGCAATTAGCAGCTGACATTAGACTGAGCTGAGAGCAGTGACGGGGTCTGAGACCTGCCCGACATCTCTGTTTATCAAACAGAGAGGCAGAGATGTGCTTAGTGTGAGTCATCACCCTGTCTGTAGATTGATTAGGGTGAGATTTTTTTTCTTTCTTAGGTATTTGACATTGATAAATTGAGTCATGGGACAGAGAGGTAGCTAAGGACCCAGTGTGTTTACAGTTTGGTGAAGCATGTGGATTTTGTTTAGGAATGTGTCTCTTGGGGCTTTGTTTAGACATCTTTGAAGTCAATGATGAAGGGTTTCCTTTTTGCTAAATGTCCCTGCTTCAAGTCTTTTCTTAACTAGCAAGTGATGTTAGTTTTGTAGTCATGATGTGTAGGTGTCGGTTGGGTTTTAACATTGGTAGGGACATTTTATTCAGTTTTCAGGAGTATAAACATATGCACTCATATAGTACTATAACTTTCTCTCTCCAGAACACAAAAGAAAGTATTTTTAACCCACCCAGTGTCCTTCAAAAGATGTTCTTTTGTGTGATGTAGGTTTGGAACAATGATGACAGGATTTTTTTAATTATCATTTTTTATGAACTATCCCATGTATATGTGTATATATATATACTATATATGTATGTATAATCTTGGTTGTCACTGTGTCAACCACTGAAATTGAAATGTAAGAAACAATAATAATGTTTTTTCTGTTCTTGGTTGTGATTTAGTTTCCTTTTTGATGTCATGGCTCAAAAAGAAGTAATAAAAAGCACATTAGCAAAACACAGGCTTCAATTCAGAATTCAAACAACATTTTACTCATTTCCTTATTAACAGAATTACACAGTACCCACTCATCTATATAAAATAACCAAACAAACATCTCCACTGCTGATCAGCTGTTCATGTCTGATGTTTTTATAAATATAGTTGTCTACTATCTTTTATACACTAAATAAAAGTATCCAAACAATGCACTGGAGTTTGGTGAATGTATATAAAAAAATACATTTTATACAGTATACAAATATTTTAATGTGTTTTTAAAGCATTTTGATTTTATCTAAGGTGCACATGCACAATGAAGCTCATACAGTGTCCTTAGACTTTTAACTGTTCACTTATTTTGTAAAGGGAAATACAATATACCAATTTTGTACTTAGGTAAATTGCATGTAATATTTATATTACATTCAGTCACTATTTAATCCTTAGATATTTTGGTAGGAATTTTTCAGTAGTCTGTTGGTTTAGAAAGAACATTTCTCTAGCCTTGAACCCCAAATCTATACACATGGACTAAAGCTAATAGTGTTTTGAATTTATATTGCTGCTCTGATAAATGTTGCTGTTTGAAAAGTTTAATAAGTATAAAAGGTCCCATATCCCCTAAGGAGAAATAGCGCACTGTTAAATGGGTTGAGTGTAAGTTTGTCTTATTTGTGAGATTGCATCAACCTATTGTTCAAGGAAGCTGAACTATCGGGAGCTTATTGAGCGGTTGATGCTTGACTGCTCTGCTTCTGAACAGTGAGTTGGATAATCTTAACTGATCCTGAAATAGAGAAGCTGGGTGCTGTATTACGATTCACACAGTTTCTACCTGTTTTCAACCTGTAAGTAAGAAATACATTTTCACGCCACATATGGAGTGCGCATGTTTTGCTGTGCTATGAAGATAGGCCCTCAGCAGTTCACAGTGATACATCTCAGATTGCTTATGTTCATGTTGTTCTAAGAAAAACATAATGTAGTAAAAGTCATCCAGGGAAGTGCCAATGGGAAAACACTGCTTATGTCAATGAGGCCTAGTGATGTTGTTGCTTGATAATATACATTAATATGTGATAATACGGTGTCTTTGCTCTCTTAACATGGTAATTGTCCCATTTACGTAATAAAAAAGTGTCCCTGGATACACAACACTGACTTAATGGTGACGATGACAAACTATAATAAGCACCGGCTGTAGTTCATCACAATCTGCCAGTGATATTCTGTTTTAATGCCCCTCCTCTTGTTCACACCATATTTCTTTGGCTCCCAGGCTGCGTGTGAGCTGCTGATATGAGGGGCGGGTGGTGTTGATTGGACGGTAGGTGGTTCTATTGTCACTGTGAGCACAATCGTCCATGTGTTTGTATCTCCACCAGGTGGTCAGAGAACATTGACAAGGCAGCACATATACGAAAATTGGATCGATACAGAGAAGATTAGCATGGCCCCTGCGAAAGGATGACACGCAAATCCGTGAAGTGCTCCATCTTTTGGGGAAGTCGTGGCCTAATGGTTAGAGAGTCGGACTCTAACCCAAAGGTTGTGGGTTCGAGTCTCGTACCGGCAGGGATTGTAGGTGGGGGGAGTGAATGTACAGCGCTCTCTCCCACCTTCAATACCACGACTGAGGTGCCCTTGAGCAAGGCACCAAACCCCCAACTGCTCCCCGGGCGCCGCAGCAAAAAATGGCTGCCCACTGCTCCGGGTGTGTGTTCACGGTGTGTGTGTGTTCACTGCTGTGTGTGTGCACTTTGGATGGGATAAATGCAGAGCACTAATTCCGAGTATGGGTCACCATACTTGGCCACATGTCACTTCACTTCACTTCAAATACGTCTGAAGTTAGTCATCTCCAGATTGTTCTCTTTAAAATCTCTAAATTGAATGTCTCTCATTTTCTTACTGTGGTCTTTCCAGTAGTTCTTCTCGATAGGGAACCTGTCAGCCATTAATGCCAAACCTAAATGCCAATGCACAGCAATATTGACAGGTGTGAATTGTTTCATGGCTGATGATCGTTCGTGCCCAGCGCTGGCGCCGGTGAGTGGCACGTGTGGTACTGCTTGGCATGCAGGTGGCAGATGGGCTGTAATTAATGAGAACCTGTTAAACAGTGATATGTGATCCCACGCGGTAATTAGAAAACAGCAGCATGGAGCCAGGCGGAGTAATTAGTCCGTCAGGGCCGGGGCTCTCAGGAGTCAACCCTCCTAAAGGAGCTTTTAGCCAGACAGAGACAACTAACATACATCATGCTTATTAAGATTGCTGAATGATGCTTATTATATAGCTTTAATGCTAACAATTTAGAATAGACCTTAGGAATTTGACACGGATGAAAACGAGGCTGCGAGGGATGGACTTACAGTCTCTTACTTAGTTCTGTAAGGTTCTGTTTGTTAATGCACTAGGCATTATAAACTAAGAATGAACAACAGTATTTATAGCATTAATTGAGGTTTATGTTCATTTTCACGTTCATTTATAGTAATGCATTTTTATTTTATTATTTGTAAAATTTAAATATGAATCATATTATACTCTTTTTTTTATATATAAAATAAAAGTGTAGTATGATTATTAAAGTACAGTATTATTATTATACTTTTTTAATGTTTCAAACACTACCATTCAAATGTTTTTGGTCAAAAAAAATATTTTTTTGTTTTTGATCAAAAATAAAATAAAAACAGTAATACTGTGAAAAATTTGTACAATTTTAAAAGATCTCTTTTCTATTTGGATGTTTTTAAAATGTAATTTATTCCTGTGCATGCTAAATTTGTCCTGAAAACTGCTTAATATTTTTGTGGGCACTGTGATTAGGCCTGTCACGATAACAACTTTTTGTTGTGCGATATATTGCCCCTGAAATAATTGCGATAAGCGATATTATTGTCATTTTAAAGACCATTTTATGCCACTGAATATATAATCATAATGTAACAGCATAATAATGCAAGAAGGCCTACACACTTCCAAATGACATCAAACTTTTAATTTTTAAGAATATTTAGATCATGGATATTAAGTATCAAAATATTAGATTCCTTAAAAAACTGAATAAATAGTAAATAAACATTTTCTAACAAAAAGTGCAAAGTAACAAGTAGAAAAAAAGATAAATGCACAAAGAACTTGTATGCAGATTTTTCCATCTACAGAATTTTTCCCGGACCTTCTTTTCTCTGTAAATTAAGGGTGCACACTATTGCTGAAAAACACAATCACTACTTATCAGTCAGATGTCCGTATGCACAAAGGCACAGATAAGCAAAACCATATCTGCAGATTAAACTTTGTTTGTAGAAGCATTTTTTATGTACAAAACATGGTGACATTAATTTTTAAGTAAATAGAATGGGCGATATATTGCGTCACCAAAAATTATTGAGGTCATGTACATATATTGCGCGATAAGTCGATATATTGATTATTGCGACAGGCCTAACTGTGATGCATTGTTTTCAGGATTCTTTGATTCTTTTGTCACTTTATAAATATTTTCACTGCCACTGTTAATCATTTTAATCCATCATAGCTGAATAAAAGTACTGATTTCTTTAGAAAAATCTTGCCCAAACTTTTGAACTGTAGTATTTATAGTATGTGTGGAAGTTAACATTAACATGTAGGTTAAAATGATGTAAAAAAAATAAATAAATAAATAAAAATTGTTCTTCATTACTGAAAGCAAAATGGTTCAGATTTCATGTTTATACAGTTGTAGAAAACTGCTGCTAAAACAAAAGCCCAGACAACCTACAGAGAGCCTGTGAAGCAACTGGTGAAGACAGCATGTTGCAATTAAAGTTAAAGATTGAATTTGAGTCGCAGTTGTAGATTTGAAGCGCAGCAACTGAATTTGTCTTTTGATATTGCTCACTGCAAACTACAAAGCATTTGCTGAAAGGGACCATTTTCCCTCCTCTGTACTACCAGCAGAGTAAATTAGAGATAGACAGGAATCGTGTATTTCATTGGCTACGCTCAGCTTGCATTGAAAGGACAGCTGAAGAGTGGCCCATTAAGCTTTCCCTTATCACCCGGGTTCTGAATAACATCTTTTCAATTTTTGCTTTACAAAATCAGACTCATTATTGCCTGCGTTTTAACCTGGTCCTCAGCCATCATTTGTTCTGTAATGTGTTTTCTCTCTGTAAAGTGATAGAGATGTCATCACTCCGCCTGAAGCTCGGGTTTGGTTTCATATTTGTCATCCTGCACAAGAAAAACATTCTGACATGAATGTTGTTGTCAGTGATTAATTATGAAAATCGGAGAAGTCTGTTTCCCACAGCAAGCAACAACAAATGTGATGCTCTGTTCAAATCGCATTTTTATCATGCCATCTTTGAGACATAGATTCACATAATTTCCTCTCTGAGCTCGTAACCTTTCAATGTCCTTTGGTCCACAAGACCGAACGCAACCTATTTCAGTCATTCAGCTGCAATGGATCACCATTGTCATCTCTACAACGTCCGCACTTTATTAAGTATGGAGGAAATCAAGCGTGAGGCTTCCTGTGCACCTGAGCCAAGGACCCTCACAGCCCCAGGACGCTTGTGAACCTCCTCGTACATCAGCCTCTTAATCTTCCAGTTTGCTGGTAGCCTGAAAAACACTTATCACATTCATATCTCCCAGCGTCGCTCACACCAGCCCTCCCACATATCGTAAGTGTCAATCTGTGTCTGTGTGATAGAGTTGAAATGACTGTCCAACTTTCACTTTCAGCTCCAATCATTCTCTCTTTGCTGACATGTCTGGTATTGCAAGGTTAATGTCCCGTCAGGTAGAGGGTCTCATTAGTAAATCACCGTGTTGGGGAGGTAAGGCCACTCTTGATATACGGCTCAGTGTCCTAGTCTGTAATCTACCCGGGGTAGACCTGACAGCTTTAAACTCATTCTCTCACGCACAAACTTTGATTTAAAGCAGCCAGAATGTTTAACGTATTTCATCCTTCAGGACTGAAATCCCAGAAGTGTCAGCTGAGAAATGAAGAGAATTGTTTTTAATAGCGAGTTGGGGGAGAGGAACCAGAAGTTGTGGTTCTGCCAGCGGTGCAAAAAGAGAAAAAATGACCACGCTTGAGATCCATCAAGCTGCATGGGGCCGCATTGATAGGATGTGGTGTGGCGGAATTACGCAAAGATTGGTTTCTCTAGCTGACCATATGTCACTGGCCATGTATCAGCGTGGTCTACCGAGGAATTGTGGAAGAGGTAGTATATCAACACCCTGAGAAAAATAGCCCGATGCTCTGAAGTGCGCTTGTGTTATTCATTTATTCATGTGAGCTGTTAGGGGCCGTCTCTCACAGTAATGAGTCTGGGCTCAGATGGTGAGATCAACATTAATTGTTTTGGTTGAAGTCATTGATTATTGAGTGCTTTAATTATTAGTCACATCTGTTCCTTTCGGCCATGTATCAGCGTGGTCTACCGAGGAATTGTGGAAGAGGTAGTATATCAACACCCTGAGAAAAATAGCCCGATGCTCTGAAGTGCGCTTGTGTTATTCATTTATTCATGTGAGCTGTTAGGGGCCGTCTCTCACAGTAATGAGTCTGGGCTCAGATGGTGAGATCAACGTTAATTGTTTTGGTTGAAGTCATTGATTATTGAGTGCTTTAATTATTAGTCACATCTGTTCCTTTCACTTTCCCCATGGATGAATAGTTTGGATCAATCACATTCGATCTTTCACGCTCCTACGTCAACTCCCATAAACCACAATTGGTTTATTTTTGGTCTGATAATCTAAACAGACTCAGGTAATGATTATTCCATTCTGCACAATGGTTACGTTTGAAAAAAACAAGACTTTGTCAAATGTCTTACAAATAAACGAAATAGCAGGATTACAAATCAATCATATAGTCTAAAAAAAGGAGAACAACGTGTAAAAGAGAGAGAGAGATCGTGCACAGATATCATGTACATGGAAAACCTGAAAAAATAAGGGAATTTTCAAATTGCCAAAAAGTAGAAAAGTAAAATCTTTAAAGGTTGAAACATTTTCTCTTTTATCTTTTTTTATAGTTGTGCTGAACTCTAGCATGCATCAACATATTATTATTATTAGTATCATTATTATTTTGCATACATGATATACAATAGTTCAAAATTTTGGAGATAATAAGATTTTTTTTTAGAAAGCATGCATTAAATTGTTCAAAAGTGACAGTAAGGACAATTATTTCAGACAAAAGACAATTAAGACAATTATAAAATATTTCAAATATATGCTGTTCTTTTGTGCTTTCTATTCATCAAAGAATACTGAAACGTCACAGTTTCAAAAAAAATATGAAAATTCATGGACTTTTGTTGGCCAAAATATGTGGGAACCCTTTATGTGGAATCGTTCTGCGAAGCCTGTTTAATGAGATGAAAAATTGCATCCTACTGTTTTTTGTTTATTAGTAGGCTTAATATACCACCGTAACCTCTGAAACTGACAGTCTGTTCCATTCCTTTCTCCACAGATAACTTTCTTCATGCTGTTGTCTGCTGTGTGTGTGATGCTGAACCTCGCAGGAGCCATCCTTTCCTGTCAGAATGCCCAGTTGGTGAACTCTCTGGAGGACTGTCAGCTGGTGAGAGAGCCATGTCTGAAATCACTTCTTTGTTGTAAAGGAATCCTCAAATAGATTCTTATGTCCAAAATAGCATAGTGAAAATAAACCTGTGTCTTTTTTATCAGCCACTCAAAACTAGCCTGTCACTAAAGAATCAATCCATTGAGCAATTATAGCTCCCAGGAGCATCATTCATTAACACCATGCCCTTGTCAAGATCTCAGTAAATTAGCTCAACAACCAGTCGCTAATGCCGAGAGAATGAGAATGTCTGTCGGGACCCATTTTGTACGTCCTGTAATATTCTGTTGGAGCAGAAATAAATATTAACACCCACCACCTTTGTCCTCAATAAAACGGCTGTCTGATCGGCTACCGAAGCTCACAGGGGGTTTCTAGCAAAACAAATCATAATCATCAATTGTCTGGGGAGAGCTTCTGTCCTCCTGTGATTGAAAGTGCAGCAGCTGAGTGAATGGGAGTGGGTGAGCATCACATATATTAGCCATGAGGTCCTGTCATGAGGTCACTTTTGCCTTTGCAAGAGAGGAACAAATTCTTAAAATGTTGTTAGAATATGAGAACACATACCGAATGTACAGTATTGTGGACTGAGTTTATTCTGTGTTCTTACTGTGTTACAGTTGTCAATATGAAAGCTGTAAATAGACTGTCAATTGTAAAGCTAAAATATGAAATCTAAAAAGCCAATTTCTATAATTTTTTATGGCAAATCATAATACCTCTAAATTGTTGTTTTTGATACTGAAGGATATCCTCAATGAATGGCACAGTATGTTTGTGTGCTGCCCATTTTGCTCTTTGAATGAAGGCTTATAAAGGAGATTAATACAGTAGTCAGACTTTGTTGTGTTTTCTATTGAGGTTGATTTATCAGCTCTACAGTGGGTCCAGTGTTGGCCCAGCGCAGCATAACAGCTCAGCACGGCTTCCCCCATTTCTGTTATCCAGAACTGGACACCCCTCTCCAGCTCTAAGACCATTTATCTGCCTGGTGTGGAAGCAATGCATAATTAAATGATCAGATGAGTTACAGTTTTCAGAACTGGTGGTAAATGAACATTACAAGTGTGTTTCTAGGATTTTTTAAATAAACATAGGACTAAATCCACTGTATGTGAAACAAGTGCTGGAGTTTAGCTGAAGATCTTACAGTTATGAATTATTCCACATCCATATTTCTGCGTACAGTACATTAATCACCAGGTAATTCTTATTTGTTTGTTTCAAACACAATTAAATGCATGACTGGTTTTCAGTTTCTGGATGGAGGCTTTACATTTGTTTTAGCTTCATTCTAGTATCAGTGATCTGTTATGTGTGGGGCTTACATTTTCAACACAAACTTCTGTTTTAACATGCATACCATACAAATGACCATCAGAGGGGTTTTGGTATCTGTTTTGTATTTGTAGAATTAGTAGATTTTGTTTATATGTTTATATTTATTAAAACATGAAAATCCAGCTTAATGGCAAAGCTATTTTATATTTTTGAATTGAGTGATTCAACACTGAGTTAAATAATGTCTATTCAGTTCAGAGGTAATTAGAAACTGAAAGAAACTGTCTTGTGTAGTGGGCAGTCAGTTGGAACACACTTTCATGATAAAAAAAATAAAAATAAAAATTGCTTTATAAATAATGATCAGATGTTTTTGAGATGAATGCACAGTGAAAGTGTTGATGGCTCTTTTGAAACGGAACCTGAAATGCTGTAATGATTCATCTTACAAAGCATGTCACAATGTGGCATGAGCTCAATAGACTGAATATGTCATACAGATGAAGTATTCAGGTGATTTCAATCATTTTGTCTACTGTGAAGAACTCACTGTGGTTGATATGAAATCATACATTCATGTAATCAAATATAAATGATCGCACTTTTTCTCCTAGCAGTGAAAAGAAGCTCAAATTGTGACATTTTGTGGTATGTGAAATCAGTGGGAAATGGTCCAATTTTTATCCAATTTATTTTATTTATTTATTTATATATTGATTTTATGACTCTTTTCTTTTCTCTTTAAGCAAGCGGAAGCCAGTGGTGATTAGATTTCACCAGGCATTTGAAGTCTCACTCAATCTACAGTGGGGAGTTTGTCTCACAAGATACTAATTTAAAAAAATTATTAAGAATTAATAACATGGAGCGCTTTCTATTGTCCTCTCCTTAAACAGGCCCTTCATAATCCTCCAGTAATTCTCCATAATTTAACAGAAACAAAACACTGTCTTAATCACCTGAGAACCCAATGGCATTTCTCACCTGGTGCCGTTGTGCAAAAACAGGTCAGGTAATTATCCCTCCCTTTGTCTACAGGTTCAGACCCGGCTAAATACAGACTTCTGTCTCCATCAGTCTCTTCTCCACCTGATTTAGGGATTAGCATGTTGGATTAAGCATCTCTCCTCTCTGCCTACTGAACGTTCGCCTCCTCAGAGACATGATCCCGCCATGACTGAAATATTAATGAAGTTGTTTCCCCGATTCAATTAACCCCTGTTTGCAAAGTTCACACATTGCTTTTGTGCAATATAGGTCAAATGGCGACTTCGTTTCAGTCTAACACAAAAAGCATTTATAATGCTGGACCACCATGTATGGGATTTATTAAGATCTTTCTTAACAAACATGAGTATGACTGGGATAATGCTGTTAGGTTTAAGAATATACGAGACTTATTAATATGGAAGACTTGAGTAATTTCTCTTTCTTTTTTTAATACATTAAGCTTTCACAAATATGCAGCTACTTTTTGTGTAAAAAAAAAGTTGTTTGGGAAAAAAATTGTTAAACGTGTTGTTCACATTGAAAAAGATTTGAATTTAATTTGTGTATTTTATAAATATGACCCTGTCTGCTAGCTGCCAGCTACACTATTAACATCTGTCATCTATGATAACTTTTAACCATCAAGTGTAAATTCAATGGCATCAAGACCGCAGAAGAATTTGGACGTACCACAAAATTAGTTTTTGTTGACAATTTCTCAAGGGGTAATATGATCCTGCTTCTCTCAGGCAGACAGGGAACACTATTTCACGTCTGCTGAACAAGTGTCATCACTGTATCATTCTTGTGATGGAAGGAATTTAGTGTGTTACCATTGTCCCTGGCCTGCCCTGTCTACGTGTTTGTTTTCTCCTTGAGCATTCACACAATTTATTGCCCATTTTATGCAGAAATAAACATTTGACTTGCATGAAACTGAAATCAGTTTGTTTCTGTCCTTCTGCAGATCAAATTTGACAGTGATGGTGTGTGTGTCTGCTGTGAGCTCGAGCGCCTGAGATCCACCTGTAATAATCTGGGAGATACGCTTAAACTCAACCCGCTGAGGGACTGCAACACCATACGTCTCCGCCTGAAGGTATCATTGTGTGTGTGTGTGTGTGTGTGTGTGTGTGTTTGTTAAATCCTGGTATCTGTATCTTTTAACAAAGTAAATAAGATGAGATATGATGTTTGGAATTGATTTCAGAACATCATCAAAATAGCCAGCTAATTTTCTGTACATTCTTTAATAGCCTCTTCTATCAATTTGATATTCCAGTATTAAGATTTTTTTTAACATTCTAATTAGACTTTTTTCTAATTTGCCTCAGTTAATGAATATTTGATTAGACAAGTAAATGAGGACAATTAAATACATTAGACATGTAAATGATGATTATTTTGATGATACACAATGTTTTTGCATTTTCATTAGGTTTGAAAGCATGCATATATTGTTTGAAAATCTCTAATCTTATTTAATTAACCAGATTAAAAAGTCTTTAAGAATAAATCAAATGGTAGTGCCACTAGAGAAAACAGTCTAGTACCCCTCAGTTATATTCCTTAAAAGGAGAAGTTTATATAGACAACATCTTGACAATTAAGGGGCCTTCTTAGGGACTGTACTGTACATTACCATTCAAAAGGTTGGGGTAAGTAAGACTTTTTTGTTATTATTCTCATCAGGGCTGCATTTATTTGCTGAAAAATATGGTAAAAACAATAATTTTGTAAAATATTATTACAATTTTAATAACTGTGATTCCTGTGATGGAAAAGCTAATTTTTCAGCAGCCATTACTCCAGTCTGCAGAGTGACATGATCAGTCAGAAATTATAAAAAAGAATGCTAATTTGGTGCTATTTGGAAGTATTATCAATGTTGAAAACGATTGTGCTGATTAATATTTTTGTTGAAACCATGCTACATTATTTAAAAAAAGTTTACTTTATAAATAGAAAGTCCCAAAGAACAGTGCTTATTTGAAATAAAAATCTTTTGTAACATTATAAATATCTTTAGTGTCACAATTAATCAGTTTAATACAATAAAAGTATTTTCTGACTGACCCCAAGTGTTTGAACGGTAGTGCACACTGTATATAATTAAGGACTTTATACACACTCTAAATAATGGAGAGCAGAAACTGAATGGATTGCACTGTAGAGTAAAAGAAGAGATTTGGTAGTAATCTGTGTTTATAGTAAA
>NW_015638975.1:253623-278306 GCF_001515625.1 Sinocyclocheilus rhinocerous | reverse complement strand
ACGCAAGCTTCAGACGAAGAAGTGAATGATGTGCGCTACCGGCGCCTATTTTGTACTAGTCGCGACGGTAGTGACGTCATGGCTGTCGCCGGCCAAACAAGTTGGTGTTTTTTCAATGTAGGCTTCAGACACGGGTCACGACGAGGCGTTCCCCATAGCGACCCCTAGAGGACGCAGTGTCTCGTCCCCCTCAGGGAACCATGGTTACATAAGTAACCCGAGACGTAATCTGTGTTTATAGTAAAAATCTGCAAGTTCAGACCCAGGTAGGGATGATGTAAAACTACAAGAGATTTTAAGACCTCAATCTTCTCTGGCACCATTAAACCTGTAGGCAAGCACTTAATCTCAAGTCACTCCGAGGGTATTGTCCCTGCAGAAACGGCACTGTAAGTCACCTTGGATGAAAAGTGCTTTCAGTGTTATGAATATGTAGTGTTCATTTAGTAAATTAACATGGCTCGCATTGCGATCCTACAGTTTTTGATTTTATGTTGTTGTTGTTGTTTTTTCTGGGATTGTGGTATTCTGTATATACAGAGACCTTTTAATGGTTTTGAATTGTACTGTAAAAGAAGTATTTTTTGCCTCTGCTCCCATGCACATTTGCTGGGTTCCTCCAGGGATTTCTCCATTTTCAAAAACTTTTTCGTTTGACTTTTAGAGAGTATTAGAACCATTTAGCAGAGCAAGAATTACATAATATTTCCGCAAACGTCTGCCTTATTGGACCCGTCTCTTCGTGTTGCACTGTATGTCTCTCTCTAATATGCAGATGAGACTCAGTCATCATTAGTTATGCATCTTCAATTAGCGCTCGCCGCTGGTTCCCTTTCCAGTGTCTAAGCAATTCACTCATGCTAGCCATGATCCCGGCGCATTTGGCAGCTTTTGAAACGGTTTGTGGTAATGTGAGGCTTCCAAAAATTTGCTTATACAAAGCAATTGCCACTCTTTATGAAATCGAGAAAAACACTTGCTTGTAAATACTTGCTTATAAATGCTTCTTTACATGTTTTCATCATTTCATACTTAGAAAAACACAGAGTAAGTCTTCTTTTTCTGTACAGATGGTGTATTTGTAAGTCTTTGTGTTTTTGTGCCTTCATAAATGTAATGTCTCAGTTCAGATTATTTGTATTTTTTTAAGCGTGCTGATTAATTCTACAGTGTAAATTACAGTGAAACCATAATTTTTAATTAACAATAGCAACACTGGACTATATAAATGAATTTCCTCAGCCAGCCTTTCACATTGCCAAATTATAAAAATATCACACACAAAGAGAATGGCAAACCCGTATTATTTGACTGTTGATGATCTATATGATATCGGTAGCACTTATTCAGGTGGAGTTCTGAAGCATCAATAAGATTTATACATTTTAATGCTCTTATTGATGTCTGAAGGTTTCCTGTCTTCTCATGGCCAGTTAGGTCAACTGAGATGCCTATAAAGACCATCAGTACAATTAATGTTATGACTCATTGGCATATCATATCATGTGGCTCCCTCATTGTAAGGGCTATTATATCCCACTTGTGTGTTTCATAATGACACACTCGTTTTCCTTCAGGACTCATTTGAGGTATAATACCTTAAGGTGTTTGTCAGTGTCAGTACTATCATGTCAGTTTGCAGTACAGCAAGCCCTCAGGTAACTGGTTTAGACCCTCATCAATATTACGAGAATGCAAAAAATGGTTCCATGTCCCATCAGCTGGAGGAATGTATTATCAGAATGAAGGTGGTGCGCTACAGGCATGCACTTTCATCGCTCTTTTTTGTTCTGCTTGTCGTCAGGGAGACAAGTGTTAGCACTGCTGGCTCAAAATGAGAAGAGCAGGTGTTTCTTGGTGGAGCTGACCTAGTACCTCTGTTAGATTTGCTGGAACACAACCGCACGGGCTAGTTCTGCATCCTACTAGAGTTAGTCCAGTCATAACATTAGCTTGTTGTCTAGATTCATAGGTATTGCCTTGATCTGTTTGTTTACCGCTTTTTGCCACTGCCACTGAATCTACAGCACAACAACATAAATCATATTTTACCCAGTGTGAGTTTAATGTCTGAATAGAATATAGTGAGATAAAAACACTGTGAATTGGAAAATACATCTAGGCTAGAAACACTTCTCTCTATTGAGTAGTACTCGCAAGCTGCATGCAAAGACAAATGTACTTGCGTAACAAGTGTAAGCTCAATTGATGAGCAAATGACTCTTCTTTTAAAGAATTGTTCAAAAAGACTTTGAATCAGTATGATGAATCATTCACTTAATATACTCATTGAATCAGAGTCATTTCTGAATCAACATCTGCACTTACAGAATAGCATGTTATCATTATCATTAGTGATGTCTGCTTTGAAATGCAGCCAGTTCTGTGTTCTGGTGTAGTATGGTATTATTGAATTATATATTGGTATTTTATTTAAAACATTTTAAAAATGACATAAAAAATATCACAGAGCTTTTTGTGTGCATTTGTATAAACACATCCTCCACCCCCAAAGAGGGGGTCTTGGCCTTTTCGGGAGGGTTAGATGACTGTAGAGTCATGTAGAAGTGGTTAGGCCTGTCCAGTCCTCTTAGGATGGGCTCCTTTCACCTAAAGGGCTTGTGCATGTTTAGGAATTCAACATTTTCCTTGAGGACATCACTGGGTCACATACATTCCATCTTGTCACAACGAGAGATCAGACAGAGCTCTGATAGCAGGTGTGTGTGATGGGCTGTCGTATAAACTGAATGTACTCAGTCTGGTAGGATTTCAAACATTGCCAGTGACTTCCTTTGGTTTTTATTTCAGTGATCTCTTTCTCCTAATGACTCACTATCCACAGTGGCTACATGCTGTATTCTGTTAGTGTCATTGCTTTCTTCAACTGCTCCTGCTTAGGTTAAAGGGATAGTTCACCCAAAAATAAAAATTCTGTCACTCACCCTCATGTCGTTCCAAACCGGTAAGACCTTCGTGTGCGATGCATGCATGTGTTTTCCTCTGCACGTAAACAAGGTGCAGCGCATGCGTGTTCTACGTCAGCAGCACCACATGTATGTGCAGGAAAGCACACATATGCATCGTGATACTCTCCATAATGGCGGAAGACGGTAACTCGCAGGAGAATAATTGTTGAATAAAGTTGTTATTTTTGTTTTGTTTGCACACAAAAAGTATTCTCATAGCGTCATAAAATTACAGTTGAACCACTGATGTCACATGGACCATTTTAACAATGTCCTTACTACGTTTCTGTGCCTTGATCGTGGTAGTGCTCTTGATGTCTATGGGAGGGTCAGAGAGCTCTCAGATTTCATCAAAAATAACTTAATTTGTGTCCTGAAGATGAACGAAGGTCTTATGGGTTTGGAACGACATGAGGGTGAGTAGCTAATGACAGAATTTTAATTTTTGGGTGAACTACCCCTTTAATGTGTTACTGTTATGCTATATGATATATGTTATATATGTCATTTTTTCCTTGTATATATTATATATGGGTGGAAGTGTGCATGTATATTTTGTGGGAGTTTATAAGCAAAGTGTTCATAAGGTTATGTGTAATTTTATTACATTTTCATACATTCTTATAGAACATTTTTACACTTGAAATTTCATTTAGTTTGTCATTTTTTAAATCAGTATTTTTGTACTAATTTAGAAAGTTCCTGTAAAAATGTACATCAAAAGCATTGTAGCAATAGACATTGTAACTGAAATGTACAGAATCAAATCAGATCAAATGAATCAGGATCAAGTCAAACTGAATCAGAATGTGGGAATGAAAGGAGTCATTGAATGGGAATGGATTTTTAAGGCTGCACAAGGACTTTCCCCATTCCACCTTTTAGTTCAGCTTTTTGTGCTTATCTTTTGCAGAACCATAATGCCATGCAAAAGTCCCACTTTTGTGACACCTTTATCCCTCTTATCCATTATGTCATAGCCACTCTCCCTCTTCCACACATTTGTTCTTTCCTGACTGCCGTTTTTACATGGCTTTCTCGCTCTGACAAACAGAACAATAAATGTTCGTGCCAGGCTGAGGTTTTTGCAAAGAAACAATTGCCACTCGCGTTTATTTTCTGTCTGTCTTTCTCTCACTCTCCTTCTGTCCCTCTGTGTCTCTTTCTCTTTGATTCACACCTTCTTGTCCTCTCTCTTCTTATCCCTGTCTCTCCATTTCTCTCTCTATCTCACAGGAGCTGCTTTTCAGCGTGTGTGCACTGAATGTTATCTCCACCATTGTGTGTGCTCTGGCCACAGCCGTGTGCTGTATGCAAATGGTTTCTACTGATTTACTACAGATGGTAAGTGTGATCCATACCACAATGTGTGTGTGTCTTTCTGAGTGTGTTAATGCACATTACATCATGGAGATAAGATCAGACGATCAAGACAAGTGAAAATGTAATAGTATATAGCGAAATGCCAGAGAAATAGTCTATAGTATGTACTTATAACCATCAAGAGAAAAGGCAATTTAATCAGATTTCACTAAGTGCATCTTATACTGGCCTAAATAATGTTTTTCATTTAGCACAATTCAGAGCAATATGAACAAACCATTAAATATATCCTGTGACTTAGTCTTCAGACATGAATTGCGAATGGATTTTCATACCCTTTCCCAAGAGAAACCTGATTTACTTAAAATAATCAGTTTAGAAATTAATGTTAATTTTTGGATCTTCCTATCCTTTTTTTCTCTTTTCAACGATGGTCATAACAGAGTGGTCTTTGTAAAATTAGTTGACTTTAATTATAGTAAGGAAACCCATTGCTTTTGTAATATGACAGTAAATAAGCTAAACTGAAAAATATTTGTCAGGCATAGCTGAAGTATCTGAGTTACAGAATTTACTCTTGTCATTCCAAACTTGTATGAATTTCTTTTTATTGCGGAACACAAAACAAGATATTTTGAATAATGCTGTCAGCCAAACAGTTTCAGTTCCCATTGACTTCCACTGTACTTTTTGTCCATATAATGGAAGTCATGGAAACAAAACTGTTCGGTTTCCAACATTCTTCAAAATATCTTCTTTTATGTTCCATGGAGAAAAGAAAGTCATACAGGATTGGAACAACACAAGGGTGAGTAGCTGCTTTCTACACTCACCCGGTACATTCAAAACTGAGGCAATTTGACTCCAGCCCTTCTCTTTCTCCTTGCGGTTGTGATACGTTTTCAACACATTATACACAGTCGTGTTACTATAAAACGTCAAGAAGCAGTTTCTTCGGTCTCCATTATCTAACGGGGCCTTACAGCAGCTGTTTTGCGGTCGCGCATTGGCTATTGTGAAAGTACTGACGTAATCATATAGCCGTCATCATCCCCATTTAAATCTTAAATATCAAACATGTTTGATATGATCGGGGCGGCCCCGATTTGTGTGCGAGCAGATCGGGAGGTGCAAGATTCGATCGATGAACGCCTCACATTAGCAGATAATCCGCGCTGAACATCTTGACCGATCGAGGGGCTCGACAAGATTTTTGCTCAGATTCTCGGGAGGGGGAAATCGGGGCTAAATCGGGCTAAAAATCCTATAGTGTGAGCCAGGCTTAAATGATGATAAAATGTATTTATATTTTTGTGTGGCCTTTAAGTATACTTACATACTTCCTTACTTTATGGGTTAAGTAAAGTCAATTCAATTGTTCTGATAACTACTATATCAGCCTGGAAATTACATCACACAAAATCTAAGGTTTATGGTTATCACTGGCAAAATAAAAACCTATTCGCAGGCACATTTGTCACCCAAGATTAATTTGTTACATTAATTCTGCATCCAAAGACTTATAATCACCTTTTCTTTTATGCAGAGTAAAACAGCTTTCTCTGAGCCATTGATGCTATGACAAGAGTCCTCATCTCATTTGGTTGTACAACAAGCATATAATTCAGAAGTACTATTTTTTTCTTAAGCGTGAGATTACATGAGGATGAGACCACAGACGTTACAATACTCGCTCCCTTTTGGTGGATCTGTCTTTTTCAGCCAGCCTGTTTTATGCGAGAGAAAATAAACTTGTGGGACATAAAGTTTTAATGTTCTTTAAGAGTGGGCTTTGTGCGGTTTATGGGCGCTGCAGTAAATTGCACAACCTCATGGATGGCTGCAGCAGAGGCATGGGCACAGGGAGATGAATTGAGATGAGTTATATTAGCATGGCTGCGGCTCTGTGAATCGCTGGAGCAGTTGTGGGATTAGTTTCGACTCGGGGCGCAAAGAGGCAAAGCGAGAAATCACCACTGTTACCAGCTGCACAGACCATGCACAAAGACAACAGAGGCCCGAGGGCAGGGATGAGGTGAAGCACTGCATGGAGCTTTTCCCTTTGCAACTGTATTAAGTGATTTCACCACAGCCTGATCATTTATATCTTATCTCTGTGTATGTTGTTATTTTGAATCAGGATTTTTGTGGAAAAGGAGGCTTTGTGATGTAATGCCTTTATGCGCTAGCTGTACTGATCTGTCATTTACAGTCACTGCCTCTCTTAATGATGCTTAAGGATCAGATTGATCCATTCAAGAATGATTTCAGTGTCTTCTGATTGATGCGTCTTCACATATTCTAAAATGACATCAACTGGAAAGTGCATTGTCATCGTAAAAACGCTCTAAACCTATCCTTGAACTCACAATAATGGCAGAAAATTAGTTACTCTTCCAGCCTGAACTTTTCACTGACTGATTCATGGACAGAACTTTAAAAGCAATTTTAAAGGGATAGTTCACCCAGAAAATCCTGTCATCATTTACGCACACTCATGTTGTCCCAAATTGTGTGCTTTTTGTTCTATTTCTAGGGTATTTTGAGAAATGCCTTTTTTACAATGGAAATGAGTGATCACATTCTTCAAAATGTCTTTGGAATGACATTAGGGAGAGTAAATGATGACAGAATTTTCATTTGCGGGTAAACTATCCCTATTTTTTCTTAATGTCATATGTTTTTCTCTTTCTGATAACCTAAATTCTACATGGCTGATGAAAGTGATAATGACCATTATGTAACTCTCTCAATACATCAAAAAAGAAGGAATTTAGAATTGTTATATCTTTGTGTCCTTTGCTTTGAAGTAAAATCCTTCTTTCCCTTTAATAATTCATGCATTAGAGGGTTAAATTGCATAAAATGAAACTCTTTAAAGGGTCTCACTCAGCAGGGTGAGAAAGGGCCCTAACTATTCCTCACTTTACTCATATCCTTGCAAAAGATCCAGACCTATTTATGTCTTTTTTGAAAACATTATTTCCCAACTACCATCCTACTTTTAGTCTTTATTGTTTTGGACACAATGGTTTGCATGGATTGCCTTATTTGAACACAATGAAAATTATGTAACTGTGACTTCAAAGAACAGAATTATACGGTGAATGGGTTCATCATTAGAGGGTCATCAAATACAATACCATTCAGATGTTTGGGGTCAGTAGGATTTTTTTAAAATTAATACTTCAGCAAGGACACATTTAATTGATTAAAAGTGACAGTAAAGAAAAATTCTATTTGAAATTAATTCTGTTCTTTTGAACTTTCTATTCATTAAAGAATCCTGAAAAAATGTGATCCTGTCCTGAAAATCACAGATTGCACAAAAAAATATTAAGTAACACAACTGTTCTCAACATTGACCTCATGGATGGCTGCAGCAGAGGCATGGGCACAGGGAAATGAATTGAGATGAGTTATATTAGCATGGCTGCGGCTCTGTGAATCGCTGGAGCAGTTGTGGGATTAGTTTCGACTCGGGGCGCAAAGAGGCAAAGCGAGAAATCACCACTGTTACCAGCTGCACAGACCATGCACAAAGACAACAGAGGCCCGAGGGCAGGGATGAGGTGAAGCACTGCATGGAGCTTTTCCCTTTGCAACTGTATTAAGTGATTTCACCACAGCCTGATCATTTATATCTTATCTCTGTGTATGTTGTTATTTTGAATCAGGATTTTTGTGGAAAAGGAGGCTTTGTGATGTAATGCCTTTATGCGCTAGCTGTACTGATCTGTCATTTACAGTCACTGCCTCTCTTAATGATGCTTAAGGATCAGATTGATCTATTCAAGAATGATTTCAGTGTCTTCTGATTGATGCGTCTTCACATATTCTAAAATGACATAAACTGGAAAGTGCATTGTCATCGTAAAAACGCTCTAAACCTATCCTTGAACTCACAATAATGGCAGAAAATTAGTTACTCTTCCAGCCTGAACTTTTCACTGACTGATTCATGGACAGAACTTTAAAAGCAATTTTAAAGGGATAGTTCACCCAGAAAATCCTGTCATCATTTACGCACACTCATGTTGTCCCAAATTGTGTGCTTTTTGTTCTATTTCTAGGGTATTTTGAGAAATGCCTTTTTTACAATGGAAATGAGTGATCACATTCTTCAAAATGTCTTTGGAATGACATTAGGGAGAGTAAATGATGACAGAATTTTCATTTGCGGGTAAACTATCCCTATTTTTTCTTAATGTCATATGTTTTTCTCTTTCTGATAACCTAAATTCTACATGGCTGATGAAAGTGATAATGACCATTATGTAACTCTCTCAATACATCAAAAAAGAAGGAATTTAGAATTGTTATATCCGTTGCTTTGAAGTAAAATCCTTCTTTCCCTTTAATAATTCATGCATTAGAGGGTTAAATTGCATAAAATGAAACTCTTTAGCCAAAGGGTCTCAGCAGGGTGAGAAAGGGCCCTAACTATTCCTCACTTTACTCATATCCTTGCAAAAGATCCAGACCTATTTATGTCTTTTTTGAAAACATTATTTCCCAACTACCATCCTACTTTTAGTCTTTATTGTTTTGGACACAATGGTTTGCATGGATTGCCTTATTTGAACACAATGAAAATTATGTAACTGTGACTTCAAAGAACAGAATTATACGGTGAATGGGTTCATCATTAGAGGGTCATCAAATACAATACCATTCAGATGTTTGGGGTCAGTAGGATTTTTTTAAAATTAATACTTCAGCAAGGACACATTTAATTGATTAAAAGTGACAGTAAAGAAAAATTCTATTTGAAATTAATTCTGTTCTTTTGAACTTTCTATTCATCGAAGAATCCTAAAAAAAAAAGTGATCCTATCCTGAAAATTCCCAACTGTACAAAAATATTAAGCAGCACAACTATTCTCAACATTGATAAAAATAAGAAATATTTCTTGAACACCAAATCAGCAAATTAGAATTATTTCTAAAAGATCACGTGACAGTGAAGAGTAATAGCTGCTGAAAATCAGTTTTGTATCACAGGAATAAATTACATTTTAAAATATATTAAGCTAGAAAATTATTTTAAATTGTAATAATATTTCATAATATTACTGTATTTACTATAATTTTGATAAAATAGAATGCATCTTGGTGAGCCTTCTTTTGAAAAAATAAATAAATAAATATATAAAATATTAAAGTCTTACCGACCCTTAATTTTTGAACGGTTGTGTGTGTTCTATTTTTTTTTTTTTTAAAGCTCACTTTTTTAAAATCTTTTTTATCAGTTCATGCCACACAGAGCACGTGCCTTGAGCACAGACTGTATGACCCCTCATGGTACCATCTTACACCAGACGCTGGATTTCGACGAGTTCATCCCACCCATCCCCCCTCCTCCCTACTACCCCCCAGAGTACACCTGCACACCTGTGATGGAGGGCCAGAGGTAAAGCCGCACATACAGACACACAGCTCACATCCCAGCTGACATGAAATGACCTAATATTTGCACTATATCTGAGAAACCGTTTGATCCCAGATTGCTGTGCTCTGAGAAAAAGGTGCACTTGTAAATAAATTGATTCGCAGAGATTTGTGAAATTGCCCTATGGAATGATTATGCAAAACATCCATTCTTTTTTTTTTAATGGGAATTTGGACCTATCCACCGCCATGTTGTTTAAGTGCAGGTCTTAATGCAAACTGCTCTGACAATCCACATTGTGGAGCACCAGTGTCCATGGCCTGGTGTAAATCCACCATTGATTGATTTCTCTGTCTTGCACTGTGAGACACTCTGCCCACCGTCCCATCATAAAAAACGTGCTGATGAGGCTGTTTAGCCCGCAGCCACACTAATGTGTCAACAAAGCAGTAAATACATAGAGAGCAAGAGCAGCCCAACATACACACTGGCTGCTTCAAAGCACAATCAAAGTCAGGATGTGGTAATACACAAAGAAACATGAAAAAAACACAGATTCCTCCCCTCCTTTATGACAGAGGGAGTCTGGTTAATTAAAAGAATGGGATATATAACTGGCTGAGATAAAGTGGAAATGGTTTCATTTTCCACAGTTCCTAAATGGCCTCACATATTTTTTGCAGCTATCATCCTCACCAATATAATACAGCCAAATTTGTTGAAGCATTGATTCAGTGTTGTTTTACTATCATCTCTGTCCATTAGAGGGTTGCATCTGGACTTTCCACACTCTCCCTTCAGTGCTATTTATGGTGTGCCTATAAACAGCCCTGGGGCTTTATATCCATCTGAGCTGCCACCACCCTATGAATCTGTCGTGGGACAGACACCTGCCAGCCAGGTAAGAGCTGACTGTCAGTTCTGTGTCCCAGTTTCTCCCATGTTTTGATTGTTCATTGATTTCAGGTTTGTCCCAATTAGTTCCTTGTTATTTAAGCCCTGTGTTTTCCTGAGTCCTTCGTCCTGTCTTAAACGTCAACTCCATGTGCAACGTGTGTGTTCCTACCTGTCCGGTGTTCCCCGTGGTTTGGATTAAATAAAACTTATTATTAGTAGACTAGTTATTCGGAAATCGAGGCCGTTCCCTTGTCAAGCATGCTGGCCGTTCCACAGTCAAGCCCGCTGGCCAATTCACTCCCAAGCCCTCAGCTGACAGCAGCAGTCTCCTTCACCTCTGCTCATAAAAGGAGAATGCGGAGGAAGAGACTGTGGGCTCCAGCCCCTGAGTCCGCTCCAGTGTCGGCTCCAACCCCTGAGTCCGCTCCAGTGTCGGCTCCAACCCCTGAGTCCGCTCCAGTGTCGGCTCCAGCCCATGAGTCCGCTCCTGAAAGGGCTCCAGTCCCCACGTCAAGTCCAGAGAGGGCTTCAGTTCCCACGTGCAGCCCACAGAGGGCTCCTGTTCCCACGTCAAGCCCAGGAAGGGCCACAGGTCCCGCGTCAGGCCCATGGAGGGCCTCAGGGGCCGATATTTTCCCCAAGGATTTTTTGGGAAGGGTTGTAGGGCTCCGGCCGTAGGCCAAGGCCACGGAGGCCGCTCCCCCCCCCCCCTCCCCGTTGGATGTTGTGTGGCACGTGGACGCGCCTTCGGGGAGGGGGGAGTAATGTCAGTTCTGTGTCTTGTGTTTTGCTCCTCATGTGCTCCCCATGACCCAGTTTCTCCTGTGTTTTTATTGTTCATTGATTTCAGGTGTGTCCCAATTAGTTCCTTGTTATTTAAGCCCTGTGAGTCCTTCGTCCTGTCTCTAACGTCCATCCCTTGTGCTACGTGTGTTTTCCTACCTGTGAGTCTTTATTTGGACAAATAAAGATTGTTTCCCATGATATTCAGAAATGAAAACATGCTCATCATAAACGAGGTGTATTTAAGTCATTGTTTGGCACATTTTTGAATAAATTAATAGATGAGCATCACATCATTGATCCTTTTACTGTTTTGTTACAGTTCCTGTTTTTTTTTGTAGATTGTACTAGTAGTTTGTGGGAATTTCAGTCTTAAAGTAATGCAGACTCTATGTGTTAGCATACCACCAATTCAGCAATGTTCCTCCTCTTCAGTTACACTCATTTGTCTGTGTAAAGCTCAACAGTCAAAAGGTCCTTCGGTGCACTTGAGGGGCTGAAAGGAATTAATACAAGTGCCTTCGTATAATGGATTATAATTTTCTCTGGAACACATCAGCAATATAGGCAGGATTTCATTCCATTTAAAAGAAATGGGCTTTCTTACAGTGAGAGCAGGGCCTGTTTTTGAACAATGATTTCCCATCAAATTTCTCTTCTTCACCTGATGAAAGGAAACAAGAGCTATCATCTTTGCAAAAAGATGCTCAAAGAACCACCCAAACCTTTCAAATCCAGCGACTGAGCCCGTGATTACGTGTTATTTTGAAGATTTGTTTGCTACCTAAAGGAGTTTGTTACACTCATTTGTCTGTGTAAAGCTCAACAGTCAAAAGGTCCTTCGGTGCACTTGAGGGGCTGAAAGGAATTAATACAAGTGCCTTTGTATAATGGATTATAATTTTCTCTGGAACACATCAGCAATATAGGCAGGAATTTCATTCCATTTAAAAGAAATGGGCTTTCTTACAGTGAGAGCAGGGCCTGTTTTTGAACAATGATTTCCCATCAAATTTCTCTTCTTCACCTGATGAAAGGGAACAAGAGCTATCATCTTTGCAAAAAGATGCTCAAAGAACCACCCAAACCTTTCAAATCCAGCGACTGAGCCTGTGATTATGTGTTATTTTGAAGATTTGTTTGCTACCTAAAGGAGTTTGTGATTAAAAAAGGATAAAATCCCAAGAGGTTTCCTTGATTTTAGACCTTTCTCATGTGAAGCTATTGATAACCATCTGCAAACAAAGCAGCAGGGGTATTTCAATCAGTAGAGCCGTTTCTTACCTGAAGCACAAGCCTGAGAAGATTTGAAAGCAGCAATACTAGAAAGAGACAGGAAGAAATATTTTTAAATTGATATAGTCAGCTTTATTTATAGCTACTGACTGTAGCCTGCAGCTCATTTTCCACATTTTTATAAAGTCGATCTGTGCTGTGAAATAAGCTCTCTGTATACAGGATCAATTCTCTGTATAGTCGTTTATGTGTTTTGGATCAATCATGTTATGAGGATTTTTTTTCAAATGGAAACCGCACAGTGTGCAGTCAAAGTTTAAAGTGCAAATGTGATCTTAGAGAGCCCCCTGCAGGTCACAATATGGCACAGTCGTTTTAAAGCACTGCCGTGGTGCCAGATGTCAGGCTGCGACAGACTCCTCAGTGCCAGATGTTCTGATGTCTGATTCTCCGCCTTTTTCAGTTGTTTATCATCCTCAGGTGGAAGACCATTTTCGATCACCATCCTCTCCAGAAGGTTACACTCAAAAGCATTTCTAAACTGTTTATTGAGGTGTAACAATATATAACAGTGCAATACAACAATATTGTAGTTACATCTCTTTTACATATGAAAAACATTAACAAAATACAACATAAAAAAGAATATAACAGGTTATTTCTGGTAGTAACAATAAGAGAAGTTGAAAATATAAAACATGTATACAAGGCAATACAACAAATAATGTTTCAAAATGGTTAATTTAAGTAAAA
Source organism: Sinocyclocheilus rhinocerous (assembly GCF_001515625.1). Classification (NCBI taxonomy): domain Eukaryota; kingdom Metazoa; phylum Chordata; class Actinopteri; order Cypriniformes; family Cyprinidae; genus Sinocyclocheilus; species Sinocyclocheilus rhinocerous. Next base: position 264,953 of record NW_015638975.1, on the reverse strand, counting down.
CTAAGAAAGGGGGATGGGAGCTTGTTAGAAATTGAATTCAAACGTTTTTCTCTCTCTCTCGCTCTCACATCCAGATTACCACCAGTCTTGAGCAACAGGTCACAGAGTCCAGTCTGTGTGAAAGGAACACCACAGCTGGCCTTAGCACTCAGGGTGAGGAGGATGCAAATCGTATTTGTTAACAAATACAAAGTCAGAGGTTTTTCCGTTCTGTAGTGCATGTAGATTGAAAGACATTTTTTGTTCAAATCTTCTATTTTCAACATTAGCATAATGTGTCTGTAATGTTTGATGGAATAATAGCATCAGGACCCAGGTTTTGCTATGGAAATAGATTGTACTTACTACCCTTCAAAAGTCTGGTGTCAGTAAGATGTTTTAATGTCTTTGAAAGAAGTATCTTATGCCTACCAAGACTGTGTTTATTTGATCAAAAATACAGTAAAACATTTGAAAAAACATAACAGAAACATAATTTGAAATATTATTACAATTTAAATTATTTGTCTTCTATTGTAATATATTTTAAAATGTAATTTATCACATGATCCTTCAGAAATCATTACTGACCCCAAACGTTTTGAACGGTTTATTTAAGATGTGACCCAACATAGTACTCATATGATTCAGCAAACATTGAAGTTTATTAATAATATCATGAATTGCACAAGTCCAACTATATGCTAAATTATTAACTTGAATTAAGGTGCGGTCACATTTGCTGTTGCTTGGTAAAAAAAATTTGAGCAAAATCCAGTCATTCCAGTAGTAATCTGCACGATCAGCATGTTTCGCATGAGGGCGGAAAAGTTCATCACACATGTTCAAGTTGCTCACTGACCAACAGAAAGTTGCTTGGTTTAAAACTGACTTCTGTGTGAGCTGTGCTTTATACCTGTACACATCTATTGAATAATACAAATGGTATTGGCTAATATGACTGAATAGGAAAATTGACAATTTTGTAAATGCACAAACTGCAACACAAGTGAGATTAACTAGCCTAACAAATTGATTCATATTTAAACTGTAAGAATATTCCACAATATTACTGTATTTTTGAAACATTAAATGCATCTTTTGTGAGCATACTGTAAGAGGCTTCTTTCAAAACATTACAAATCTGGCAGACTTCAAACTTTAGAATGGTAGTGTTGTTGCATTCAGACAAAACACTCATTTAACAAATTCAACAGCCTTCAGTCATTATAGGTATATGACAATAATATAGTCTTTGTTCCCATAGCCTCTGTTGATAGTGCTTCCCTTATGGTGTCTGAGACTGCAGACATCCCTGATCACAGCTGTTCCTCTGAAGACCTGTGTTCTCTAGAAGTACAAGGCTCTGATTCCTCTCCATATGGCACTTTACACATCGTGCCTACTGATGGTAGCTGCACAAGTCTGGATCACTCTCTGAGGCGGCAGACCCCTGCTCGACTGGACCACAGCGAGTCCTCTGTCACGCAGGATTCCAAGCCCCACTCTCCCCAGCTGTCACTTGATGCTGTTAACGTGCCTGAGAAGGAGGAGATTACAGGCGTTAAACCCACATCTCGCACGCAGCACAGAGAACGAACCAATAAGAAGCTTACCCTTCTTTTCCCTCCAAGCACACCATCCCAATGTGCTTCCAACTCAGCAGTGACCTCCACTGCCGCCACAGCTTCTGCTCTGACCCCCTCCGCTTGCACCTCTCCGTCACCCACCGCTCAACTGCGGGGAACCCGGCTATGCTTCAGCGTCTGGTCCCCATCCTCCTCTTCCTCACAGCCCCATGCTACCTCTGCCCTCAGCAACCCCAGTCAACGTGAGCGGCCCCGCACACTCCGTGCCACTAAAGGGTATCGGAAGCTGGCGAGGATTGTGCGTTCCACTAGTGAACCCATATCCTGTAATTCCATATCTAGAAGTACGTGAGTCTTTTTTCTCTCTGTGGCTCTATAGTTTTTTTTTTACTTCATTCATTCTAAACCCTAGGTTAACAGAATCCTAGCTTAGCTTTTTCTATGTTTCACACTGTACATTTGTAAACCCCAAGTTAATGCTCTTATTTGCCGGGGCAGTATTATTGATCGGACGAACGCAATACACACACACCTGTTTGAATGGCGGCTTGTCTTACTCTTGCACATCAGTTGGGCTTATATGGATTTATTAAATTGATCAAAAGTGACAGTAAAGACTAAGAAAAAAATATTTAATGAGGCAAGTGCTATTCAGTTTATTATTGGTTGGACTGGCCATTACATTCTAACACTATATAATTTCACACGGTACAACTTTTGCAATGCAGGCTTAATGCTACAAAAGTAGGACTGAAGCTTCTTCAGTGCATGTTTTCATAACTCTTTGCAAACTCAAAACTACAAGTGTTTTTATTTTTTTTTATTTTGTTTTAATTAAAAATGTTTGTTTAAAAATACAATAAACCAGATTAAGCTCATTATGAAAGCCACATACATCATGTAACTTGTTGAGTTTATATAATCTTTGCTTTGTTGTAGGTAGAGGAAAAATATGATATTTGCAAATTGCAGACTCATATTAAATCCTTAATAACCCATAAGCAATCTTGACTTGACTTGCAGGTGAGCGTTGTGCTCCTGCTTCTAACCATCCACCTGAGGACTCCCCACAGACTCCCTATGATCAAGGTTGCACCTCTTTTCTGTTTTCCATGTAACATAGTTATTCATCTCAAGTAAAATTATGGTTATTAGAATAAACATACTAATGCATTGCTTTTAACAGCATGTATAGAGCTCTCTGAGAGCGCCCGACACCCTTCTGCCAAACAAAGCAGCCAAGGGGGCAAGAAGCAGAAGGGCGGTGGAAAGGTGGACATCCAACTCAAACCTCACATCCCTCACTCAATGTCTACAGAACGGCCGCAGTCTCTCGCAGACCTCAAAACTTACAAAGACACCAAAGTGCTGGTGGCCAAGTTCCTGGAGCACTCGAGCTGCAGTCTACCTCCGGAGGTCCAGCAGGTGGTCAACAGCATTAAATGTGTTATTAAATCTGATGAGAAACACATGGAGGAGGCCATTTTCAGTGCCAGTATCATTGATCAGGTGAATTTGGTATATTTTTGTGTAGAAAACATAGTATTCACCCTATGATCTGAAATTAATACATTTACACAGTTTCACTTATGCTTAGTTGAAAGTGAAAAATCACAACTGAATTACATTGGGGATGTTTGTTTTTCTCATATTCTTCACATAGTTGATGACACAGTCACAGAAGACCATGGGCAGCCAGAGGAAGCATGCTCACGAAGACCTGCATTTACAGAGCTGTGGGGCTTTGAGTTCCCCATCTTCATCCTTGCGCCGTCCACCCAGAGGATCCAGTCAGACAGATGCCCCTGCTCCCCTGGATCATCAGCCTCAAAGCCTCATCAGTGTATGCAGAGAAACTACACTTTGACCCTCCAGACTACAAACACCCTTTTCCTCATAATCCTCTGAATATGTGCCAAGGCCAAGTCCTCATCAGCAGAAAACTGTAGCTCTTGAAAAACAAACAAACAAAAAAACAGTGAGTTAACATGGAGTCGATGCTCTCTCTCATATGTTAAAAAAGATACTCAAAAAAAAATCAATAAAGAAACAACAGTGTTTACCTTCAGGGGTATATATTTTTATTTTATTGTCAGAAAAAAAGGTCAAATATTTGTTAAAGTGCTGAATTTGCTACTGTGCTAAATAGGTGATTGGGTCTGTAATGGACCATAGAAGATGACAACATGGATTTACCTCTTCATGAAACCTTTTTTTTTTTTTTTATACACAGCTTCTGCAGACATTATGTGAAATATTGGACATGCTTGGTCATTGTGTGCCCCTGGAGGACAGAGACCTTTATGAAGCTGGATTATTCAACTTACCTCAGTGTGTAATTATTTTCTGTGTTGCAAAATAAAAATGTGTCTGTTTGTATTTTTTCTGTTATAGATTAATATTTTAAGACACTCAGGTCATTGTTTGTTTGAGTGAGTTACATACTACTCTAACAGGGTCTTGAGTGTTTGTGTGTGCTTAGAACTTTTGTAACGGGCCCCAAACAAAGAGCAGGTTTATTTCAGGTTTATCTTGCTTCAGTGAAAATCCTGGCTCAGCAGCATTTGCTCTGCTCAAAATCTTTGTGGCTTTTATTTGTTACACTACTTGTTTAATTTGCAAGTGCAACTACTTGTTTAAATCATCTGTAGATAGGCATTTACTGTGGCTCTTACACTTTATAGCCTCAACTAGCTGATATATTCATATCAACCTCAGGCATTAAATAAATGTATTTATTTTATATTTTTAATCATCTACAGAAAAACGACATAATGAGCAACATCCCGGAATAGGTAGGGCAAATGCAACATTTTGGCTAATGAGAACGTTAAACTTCTTGTGCCATATACCCCACCTTCTCTTATTATTTGAGCGTCCAATTAAAATTGAGCGACAGAAGCAGTTACGCCCACAGCCAATCAGATACGTCTAAAGTGTACGGTAGTATTCACGGATTGGTTGTTGTAGCTGTCAATCACGTTTCTCTGTACACCTTACACGCTGGACGACGTTTTTGGCTCTTTTTTTTTTTTTTTTTACAGCCTATTTTTTTATCGAGACGTCCAACCTGGCAGTTAGATATACAACAAGATAAGGACACGATTTCGGAATATGATCTTTTGCTGACGCGTTTACTTATGTGCGTAAGTACAAATACACTGTGTTTGCGCATGCATTCTGCAGGACCGAGAACAGAGGAGGAAGGCTGGAGTTGAGTTACAGTACTAGCGAACTCTAAAGCTAGCGGTGTATGAATAGTCTACCCTGCATGGAATTTCATTCAGAGACGCGTTAAACACATCGTCTCGGTTTGTTTATTCTGTGCTGTTTTAAATCAGGTGCACAACAATATGCACTGTAAAGCTGGCCTTGCTGGCGATGTCAGGTGTAACGCTAACGGTCTAATAGCCTATTAGTGCATTGTTGCTAATAGTAATAGATTTGTTTACATACTCAATTTCGAGTTGGTTTGTGTGCTTGTCATTGTGTGTTTAGAAGAAATCGGTATCGCGTTGTTGAACTGAAGCTAACGCGCGGCTGTTACTCCACGCATGCTACTTTAGCGAGGTTATAGCTAACATAGCCTACAGCCGAACCGTGCATTCAGAAGTGTATTTATCACACGAGCATGACGGCAGAGATGACCGTAACCGAATAAAATGCGTTATTAAGTGCTGTAGGATCAGGCGGAGAACGGAAAGCTCATGGCTGGGCGCCGTTAGCTCGCTTCAGCTCTCATAGGCCACGTCGCCTGTGTGTGTGTCGGTGTGTTTGATCTACTGACAGTGGCGTTGCATGAATGCAAACAACGAAAAGCTTGAAGTCGCCAACTGTGCGGAAGGGATACGAAGGAACCGTCAAAGTAGTTGTCACCAACTTCAGGACTCTTCAAGGTTGCTGTAGGCCGAATGGGGAAGAACAGAAATCTTTCAAGATAGATAATTTAGCAGAGCAGTGGCCTCATCAGTAGTTTCTTGTTTTTACGTGCGGCGCTCACACAAAGCCAGAGTTCGTAATCTGTGCGCCTCTTCGATTACGCGATGATCGGCTTCGGCGCGAATCGACGTGGAGGTCGCCTCCCGTCCTTCATCCTGATTGTGTTATTGGTGATTATCGTCATTTTGTCGTTTAACTACTGGAGCGTGTCCACTAAGCACGGGCGGCTGCTGGACGAGCTGGCCGAGATGCAGACGCAGGTGAAGCGCACGGACGCGGCGCGCTCGCGCCTGGAGAAGAGAAACTCCGAGCTGATGATGCAGGTGGACACGCACCGGCAACAGATCGATCAGAAGGACGGAGACTACAGCGTGCTGGAGAGCAAGCTGCAGGCCAAGGATGCGCTGGTCAAAGCCTGCACCGATGAGAAGGTGGGTGAGGGAAAAGGAACACGAGGGTTTCCTTTATAAATACATACACATCACTACTGTGCTGTATGAAGTGAACATGCATTATAGATTTACCTTCTGTCTGTGTTTCCAGCCACTGTCATGCCTTACATCTTTGCAAATGATTGTTTTGCTTGGGTAACGTTACTTTCTGACCGAACTGATCAGGGGTTTTCAAAATTTACAGACATCCCAACCCAGACTCTCAGCCAACATGGGACCTTCAGTATGAAAGGCTAGATTTTCTCAGTAACACTTAATTACTTTAATTGACAACTTTCATTATCATCACATTTTATCATAGTGAAAGACCCATTTGTCATCCAGACCAATAAACTGGCAGATATTTGGCCATTTTCAAGGTTTTTGGCATCTTTTTCAAATCCAGTTAACCAATGGATAATGCACTGTTTTTCACATATTTTTGTGAATTGAATGAATATTGCATAAACATGTTTGTTTAGCAAATGCTCAAATTGTTAGAACCATTAGTTGAGAATGTGTCATTATGCTGAGCTGACCATCGGCCACTGTTACATATAATTCTTTGCAGAGTTGTAGATATTATGCAAATATGAGGGCATTCTATGTTTATCTTCAATATGGATAGATGGTTAAAATAATGACTCCAGGTGGCATTATCTAAAACAATGCCTAACCATGGCTGGGGTTCCCAAAATTATCGTAAGCCTATGTTGATCGTAGAACCAATTGTCTCCAATGAAGCTACGATCAATTTAGGATTACGGTGCTTTTGGGGAAACGCAGCCCATGGCAGTCTCTCTATTATGATCAGTGCACATCCTGTAAGTCTGTTTGTTTAGCCCTTTGGTCATTTGGAGAAGGTTTAATTGTTACTGGTTTTGCTTCGTTAATGCAAACAAAAGTTGTGTAGGCGATTGTCTTGTCTAATAGTGCCTTGTTTCAGGAAACATTCAGTTTTTCCAGAAGTATAGTATATATATATGTTTCACTGACCAGGTTTTTTTCATACACCGTTAATTTAAAAGCAGATTACATACATACTTTCTCTAAAGAAGCAGGCAGTTTGCTGATATTCACTGTTCCCTTTGTGCCTGTCCTACTAGTTGTGCCTGCAGATAAGGCAGTTTTCCTTTTGTGTGACGTGTTCAGTCAGCAGGCTGCGTGACAGACGGCAGCACTGACTTTTTCTGTGCTGCTTTACTTTCAGTGAAACAGGAATATATACAGGCTTCGCATGAAAATTCTGTCCACAAACTATATATAAAATGTAAAAATATGGGTGTTCACCTTTAAGATGTTTGTGATAAGTTGCTCTTTTTGAGTAAAAAATGAGTGTCTTGATATACTGTATATCCCCGCACCATTAACATCAGTACACTAAAAATGTGAGCTGACAGGACAGAGAGCATCCTGCCATGCTGCTCTTTATGGATTCAAGCCGTGGGCTTCCCTGTGGTTGTGTGACACAGCTGAGAACTCATGGTCAGGGCTCATCTGTGTGCCCAGGGCTGTGAGAGCCCCCCTCCACGCTCCTTCACGTCTCCAGGTCTTCCTACACTGCCCTCTGTCTCTCTCTTTGTTCTTGATATTATATCAACATAATTGTTGGGAATGTGTTGTTACTAAGGCTAAAAAGCAGTCATGATTGCTAATTTTGTTAATAACATTTAGGAGGAATATGTATTTTAAAAGTAATTTAAATGACATTCATTCCATTTATTGCTCTATAGCACTCCTGTTTCCTCTCCATTGTCATTTTCAACCTATGATTTACAGTAAATGGATCAATTGCCTTGGTTATTGTGAGAAGAGGGTGATGTGGAAAATTTCACTTTTGCAGAAGCTCGATTTTGAGGCCCATTTCTGCCTAGGTTTTGTCTACCTGGAATGAGGTATATGAGCATTGATATTCCATGTGCATTTGGATGCCCTGTACTTTTATAGATTGTTGCTGTGCTGCAGCAAATGTTTGGTCAAATTGCTCGCTCAGGCCCCTTTACAGATTATTACCCTTTCACATGCGTTGCCTATAGCAGTACTTGTAAAATGTGTTCTTGTTTTAGGAGGTACCCTGAAGCTTTGCAACCTTGTACAGTCTGAATTAACTGAAAATGTTGATTTATAGCATGCGTCCTGCTGTATTTTAGCTTTCAGAAACAAGAGACCAAAATATGCAGATGAGCTGAAGGCCACTGTCAAAGAAACCTGGGCTTCCATATCACCTCAGCAGTGCCACAAACTGATCACCTCCATGCCACGCTGAATTGAGGCAGTAATTAAAGCAAAAGGAGCCCCTACCAAGTATTGAGTACAGTATTGATGTACAGTAAATGAACATACTTTCCAGAAGACCAACAATTCACTAAAAATGTTTTTTTTATTGGTCTTATGAAGTATTCTAATTTGTTGAGATAGTGAATTGGTGGGTTTTTGTTAAATGTGAGCCAAAATTATCACAATTAAAAGAACCAAAGACTTAAACTACTTCAGTCTGTGTGCATTGAATTTATTTAATACACGAGTTTCACAATTTTAGTTGAATTACTGAAATAAATGAACTTTTCCACGACATTCTAATTTATTGAGATGCACCTGTATAAGGCATGCTAATTTTTCTTTAGTTTGTTTAAAGTTCCCAGTCACACTTTAGTTTAGGGACCAATTCTCACTATTAACCTCAAACTAATTTGCTGCTTATTAATATTTAGTAAGGTAGTTGAAAAGTTTAGGATTAAGGGATCCAGACTAAGGATTAAGGTAGGGGTGTGCAATATGACGATTTTTGATCGTGGACGATAAAAATGTCTCCACGATCTGCTTTTGGAGAAATATCTTGGTATCGTGCTACAGCGCACATTCTATCAGTTGCAGTTCTGGTGCCTCCGGCTCAATATACTGTACAACGCCACATACATTTACATCAGTGTTAACTCTGCGGTAGAGTTACTCGCACAGGACACTGCACTTATGCACAATCACAAAATTACATTATTTGTTTTAAAGCCTTGGCAGTTAAACATTTCATATGCTTGCTGTTCTGATGCGCTTTTCCAGTGCGTACACCTGAAGCGCGTGCACACAAAAAATCTGTCAAATAGCGCCTAATTACTGAACTAAGTTATGTATTGCATCTGATTGCGCTAATACTGTCAAAAACACACAAGGTTTACATATAAACACAGTTGCTTATGTCTAAAGTGAAAGTAAACAATTGAGAGAAAAACAGATGCGTGCCTGTATATTAGATGCGTGCAGTTCTTAAAGGGACAGTTCTAAACATGCTGCCGCTTGTCATTAAAGGGATAGTTCACCCAAAAATGATAATTCTGTCATTATTTACTCGCATGTTCTCCCAAACCTGTATTAATTTTTCTTGTGCTAAACACAAAATAAGATATTTTGAGTAACCAAACAGCAGGGGTGTGAAGTAACGAATTACAAATACTCACGTTACAGTAATTAAGTAGTTTTTATCAGTAATTGTACTTTTTTGAGTGGTTTAAAAATTGTGTACTTTTACTTGAGTACATTTTAAGTGATGTATCGGTACTTTTACTCTGCTATTTTCCTCTGTTTGTGGTCGTTACATGCTTATTTTAATTTTATTTTTATCCATCAACGTGATTGGATAGATAGTAATAGGTCTCGTGACTTTCGTCAAATCAAATTGTGCATAGAAAACTTTAACCGCCAACTGTTTATCATGGCTGCTGGAAGTTTACTCTACTCACACTACATTTTTGGAAGGTAATGGTACTTTTACTTGAGTATATTTTTTCAGTACTCTTTCCACCACTGCCAAACAGTAGCTGGTCCCCATTTAATTTAATAATATAACATTCAACAGAAAAAAGAAACTCAGTCAGGTTTAAAACAACCCGAGAGTGAGTAAATTATGGTATAAAAATAAAACACTTTGACAGACATGACAGAATTTTCATTTTTGGGTGAACTATTCTTTTAATGTTAATAAAACAACAAAACACAAAGAGAAAAATCACTCACTGCTCTTGACTGAAGAACTTTAATACAGTTGCTTTCATTAGAATCAATGTGCAATTGATGTATATAGTGTTTCACTTTTTATATCTGTCAATTCAATACTGCTAAATACACCTACTGTACCTGAAAAATAAAGCACTGTTTGTTTTATTCGTATTATGTTTATTTATAATGTGTATATTTGTTGTTATTTTTTAATAACAAAGATAAAAATCATTGTCATTATTTTATCTTTGCTCATTTTGGCCTAAATATCTGCCATTTTTAAAATTATTTTATACTTTGTTACCTTGAAAGGCTTTGTTTTAAAAAAAGGGAAATTAGTTTGGCTGTACTGCTGAGACAACTTGCAAAATAGTAAAATCAACATGACAAATAATGGTGATAAAATAGTGAATCATGATATTTCTGAAAAAAATTGTGATATGATATTTTTGCCATATCGCCCAACAGGGCTGCACGATAAATCGAAATGAAATCGCGATTAGGCAGAAGCTGCGTTTGTCATGCGTATCGTTCAGTGGAGCACGGTTCTGTGATCTATAGCCTTGATTTAAATTTTAAATGCTTTAAATTTGAAAAAGATTTAAATGCTTTCATTGATTCAACGGGACTAATAGACACACGACTATGGCAATATATGGTTTATATGAGTTCTTATGGTTATAATTTTCATTATAATAAAGTATGTCTATTAGAGCCCGACTGATATATCGTTTAGCCGATATTATCGGCCGATATTGGCGACCTGGATGAAACGCTTTAAAGCTTAAGTCTATGGAAAACCATTGAAACTTTGAACGGCCATATCTCCGTGACGGCGCGGCAAATCCGCACCAAATTCGGGGGATCCCTTCAGCTCGAGGAACCCTCTCGAACGCGAATCGAGTGTACGTCTCGAGGCCCTCTTTGGAATGAGACAATCCCCGCGTCGATAGTCCCGGGATAGGGATAGGGTTCGGGAGTTACGGGCGGTTAAATTCGCGGTCCGGCGCCGACCGATCTAGCGATCCCGGGGAGCTACCGATGCGCAGAGGGTGGCGTTCGCGAGGGCTCCTCGAGCTGAAGGGATCCTCTGAATTTGGTGGAGATCCGCCGGCGTGTTCGCGAGATAGTGACATCAGCCAACACTTTCACTTCAGTAAGGGAGGTATCTTGTTCAGGCAGCAGCATTCAAGCGTCGTCATATTCGACCATAAGTGCCCCGCGAAGTGGACTTCACATGATATTCCGCCATGATTCCAGTTCCAAGGGAACGTACATGTTGCATTCAAAGGGCATTAAAGTGCGCGAGACGTGAATTTACATTTATTTACAGAGGTAAATTATCACACTTCACACCGTCTGTGTGTGAAGACAGTAGCGCAAATCCATGAATGAATGTTCC
>NW_015638975.1:248023-253482 GCF_001515625.1 Sinocyclocheilus rhinocerous | reverse complement strand
CAAATATCGGTATCGGTATCGGCCCCAAAAAACCCATATCGGTCGGGCTCTAATATCTATAATGCAATGCTAATTGACATAGCCTTTATCACTGCTTATTTTCACGCGCTTTCAGATGGAGCAGCATTTACTACACAGAGCCGTAGTTCACTGAGAAGCTATGCAAACAGCTGTCATTATCGCAAACGATTTCTTCGATTTCATAATCGTATGATTATATCGTCTGTTTTTTTGGGGTTTTTTGCGTAGCTTGTTGGAGAACTACGGCTCTGTGTAGTAAATGCTGCTCCATCTGAAAGCAGGTGATGGTGATTTACTACTAATCACAGAACCGGCTTTACTGACAAGATGTGTATGACAATCACATTCGATTAATCATGCGTCCCTATCGCCCACCCCTAGATTAAGGGATCATTCAGAAGAAGGCATTAATATGTGCTTTATAAGTACTAATAAACAGCCAATATGGTAGTAATATGCATGCAAATAAGCAACTAGTTAATACTGAGAATTAGTCCCTAAACTAACATGTTGCCAAGTTTGCTTTGACAGAAAAAGTGCTGGAAACCAGCATATTATCATTAGAAACATACAAAATTTACAAGTAACAGAATTCAGTAATAGAGCTTTTCCACTGCATGGTACGGCTCCATACGGTTAACTTTTTGGGGGTTTTCCACTGGGTACAGTACCTGGTACTTTTTTTAGTACCACCTCGGTTGGGGTTCCAAGTGAACCGTACCGTTACCAAAACGTGACAGACGTTCCTCTCGTTGATAGCAGAGGAGCGGATCCAGCGAGAGCTTGATGGGGCGACGCGGAATGAAAACGTTTTTTTTAGGAGTCGTGGTAGTAGAGGCGGCGCAACGCGCAACTATAGAGAATAATCCCGCCCACTCTAAAGCGGTACTGAACTGCAGTGGAAACGCAAACCGTGCCGTGCCGTACCACGCAGTGGAAAAGCGCCATAAGTGAAATGTCTTGATAAAGCTGCTAGATTTTCAATACCTGTCAGTAGCAGTACTACACATTTTGATGGACTGAAGTTACATTGCTCCTTAACTGATCAGGGCAACGCTTACATCTTAAAGGGAGTCTAATTGTATCCCTTTTCATGGTGTCATTTAATACCTTGTCCATGTGTCATGGGTTTAGGAATAGGATCTGTTCCCTACTGGGAATGTCATCCTGTTTCCTGTCCTGTAAACCATAGGTGGACCATATGCGCACACAGACACACCTATTCACTCGTCCTTTCCTGTTCACTTTTGCTTTGTGGTCTGTCCAAAGAGAAAGTTAACTATTAGCATTGCCATTCATCTCGATGGCAGTTGCTCAGATGACGTGTGCAAACTTGAGAGCATGCGACCTGTATAGCTGGGCCATTGACGCAGAAGGCAGCATGTCAAGGGCTCTCCAGATAAATTGAGCACTGGTGAAATATAATATAGTAATTCATCTGTAGTTTGGGAATACAATTGGTCTGAAATATTGATTGTAGTGAGTGGTTGTCAATGAAGAAACATGGGTTTCTTTCTGAACAGTACCAACCCTATTATGAAAGATCATCACCATTGGATCTTGAGGTTGTTTATGGTGAAAAAAAGATCGCCATATTCTTTTTGAATTATTAATCATTCTAGTAAATGTTTTATCATGTAGGAAATATAATGAAGCTGTGAAGCGTAGGACCCTTTGCAAATAATTGATATCTCAGTAATGAAGTTGTTTCTGAAGCTTGTGGGCTACTGGAGCTGACTTGCAAGTGTTAGCAGAACTGAACCAACCCAGTTTTGAGATTACAGATATTTCTGTTCTCATACATTTTGTTGTCAGTTTGCAAACTGTGTAATTAACTATTGTGGCACCATTTATTTATAAAATATTGTTAAATTATTGATTTATACTCTTTATTAAAATATCGTAATACAATATTATTACCACAATATGATATTTTTCACCTATGGATAAAAATAGGTGTTACATATGGTTACAGAAAATGTACAACCAGATGGGTCAAAGTGATGGAATGATGAATATTTGTATTGCAACCTGCAGCCAATGGTATTTGGATGGTATGATCAATTTGTCAGCATGGTCAAGTGTTGACTTTAAAAAGGAGAGTCGTGAAATCAAAATTGGCCCTGTCTACTTTAATACATGTTCCTGGTGTAATTGTGCACTATCCATCTATGAAGGTTATTTTAAACAGGATAGAAAAAAAAGGAAATCTCTCCCTTCCAAGTACTTGGCTCCATCTTGGTATGTAACAGCCACTTCATATTGACTTTAGTTTTATTTAAGGTCCTAATGGTTATGGATGAAGATCAGTTCTTCAAGTCTATGGATATGTGAGTGGTTGTTGCCCTGAGCCAAATATTGTAGAAGAGTGGAAGTGGTTTGAAGTGATGCTGTGAGCTTACTCTGTTACTCTCTCACCTGCTGGTGAAAAGGGTGCTGAGCTCGGCTGTTTTCTCCACAGGGTGACATTGATGCTTTAATTACTGACCCCTCTCCTGTGTGTGATTCCTCCATTAATTTTTACTTTAAATCGGGTGACTGATCAGCCTAATCGTGGAATCAGCAGTAGAAGTGTGGTACTAGTGTATGGGTCAATGTAAGGTCTGGTATTATACACCTCTTTGGCTCCATTGTGCCTGAGAGTAACTGCAAGCCTCTGCTTCCTCTAGGGCCGGCTCCTAACTATTTATGATGGCTCCCTGTCTTTTTATTTTTTTTTTACAATTTGATGTTGATTAGATGAAGTATCAGTACAAATCTATAGGATGAGCATGCATAGACATTGAGCTGACCCAATGTTAGCAGTGTTAGTGGGTTCTGCATACACACAGTGCAGTAGACTGCTATTTTGCTGTACTTCCTTCTGCTGTTCTGCCGGTAGCAGTAGCTCAAGGCTTATCGGGCCCCTGTAATAGCACATTGCTCAGTCCTTATGTCCGCTGCCCTTGCAGCTTAATTTGCCTTTCTGTCTATCATCTTGTCTTGTGCTTTGAGCCAGGGCTCTGCTCTCAGCAAACTCAAGCTCTGACTGTGTCCACGTCCCCCTCAGTGAATTTGTCATCTTGATCACACTTCCCTCTGAGCTTCCCCCTCTCTATCCTATCGCAAAATCACAGCCGCCTCTCTTACAGCAGTAAAGCTCTGGAGATTGAATTCTCTTAATGTGGATCATTGAAAAGGAATTGGACAACAATACTTTTTGACTCATAAAAGAGCCGATGCTGAAGAGTGTGTGGTACTGTAGGCAGCTTCACACAGTTTCTCATGGGTTCAAAATGTCCAGGGGATGGTTTGATTTATCAAACCTTGATTATAGCACTCAAAAAGCTGGGTAGTTGACATTTTTGATATGAAAATTGGGGGGGGGAAGTCAAATGTAAGAAAATAAAACTGTTGTATAAATTGTATAAAACAAATATTATATTGACAGTTATGTATATGTATACTGTTACATTGTTTACCTTTTTATGCTGTTTTCGGTTTATCCATTTTGTATTATTTTAAATGGCAAATAATTAAAATTGCTTTTTAGGTACTCAGTTATTGAATTTGTGTTTTTCCTGACTAAACCCTTAAAATCTCATATGGCAGGACTCATCATATATTCTAAAAATATAATGTTTGTATAATATTGCATTCCTGTTTTCACACTTTTTTTTTTGTGCTTTCCAGAATAAGCTGCAAAATGATGTCAGTGCCCAGATGTCAGAGATTCACAGACTGAAAGGTAAGAAGTGCTCACTAGAGGGTGCTACTTCCCAGTATTGCCTCTGTGTTAGTGGAATAGGGTTGTGGTGGGGTATGCAAGTGACGTACACCACTATTTTTGTACATTTTCTCATACAGTCCTGTTTCTTTCTTCTCCACACTGATGTAAACAAATCATGCGAAATGATGGCCCACTTCTGAAAGGTCTACAAAAAAAAAAGCCTCAATGAGCAGATGCATAAACATTTTGGTTGAAAAAAAAATCTAATTATTTTGCTTTTTTTCCAATCGCATACATTCAAGATGATATGGGTAAACCTGGTAGCGATGCTGGAATGCCTGGCATTGAGGACAGTGAAGTAGGCAAGATAGAAGATGCACAGTTTGGTGAGTATCACAAAGTAAAAGATTTAAATGAACTACAGAATAGTCATCTCGCTGATGAGTAACAGAGAGAAAAAAACTCGTGCTGGAAAAAAAAAAGTTACTTCATTCAGATTCACATTTCATGTTTCTCCAGCCCTAAAGAAGCCAGCCATCACGCCGCAGAAGCACATGGAGCCCGCAGAAGCTGCAGCATTGCTGAAGGAGGAGAGGGCAGGGTTCGGAGCTGGAGCTGGTGCCAGACCAGGGGATGATTTGGCACACGGGCAACCGCTGGACCTACCAGACATGCCCCATGATGAAAACCTGCATTTGGGGAACAACGACATACCTTTGCAGCAACAGCTTCCAAAGTTTTTTTTTTCACATGGGAATAATGGAGATTAGAATCACACCATTAAGTGACATCCCTCTACTTACAGAAATATAATATTTTAATATCCAGTGCTGTGTCTGTCCTTGTTTCATTAGCTGAGGGTTTAAAGGCAGAGGGAGTTGGACTTCCTCCTCCTCCTAACCCAGCTCAGGTCCTTTCCAAACACATTGACCAGCACAATGGCAGAGATCCTGCGCCTGCTGTCCTTCCACGTCACCGTCAGAGTGAGTATTAAATTGTACAAAGGTGGGGATAGGTGCAGTTTCTGAAGATAGCAAGACAAAGCTTTAGCTGTCCACTTGCTAAGTCGTGACATCAAATACTGTTTCTGGGTCCATCCTCTACTCTGTTTCAAATGAGAATACTATCTCAATCCAATTTATGAGCACCATTCATTTATGGCGCACCTTTAAGCTAAATTTTTTTTTTTTTATTACAATGTACACTACAGTCTCCGGGCTCGCAGTGTACCAGACACCAGTATTTTAACGACTCAGAAAAGATGAATCACTGTCTGGCCAATTGAGATTTTTGGTATGGAGATAAAGGCTAAAATCAGGATCTTTGGTTGTACTACAGCACAACATTAGTGGACCCAGAAGCTGTGACATGTGACTTTAACCTGTTAACTGTCGGTTCCACTTTTTGAGCATGGACCTGAAAATGACATTTCCAACTTAAATTGTTATAAATTGTGAATGCTTTGGAGCACAGACATAAGGTCAGTCTCTTTTTAAAGAAGACACGTGGCAGATTATTGTAGAAGTGAAAAAAATTATATTACTAAAAAATTATGGAAGTTTAAGTTTATGAAAATCTAAAATGTAAAAATTTAAATATTTATATTTTATATAAAATATATATTTCACAAAACATGTTTTACTAGCTAGAAAATTAAAACCAAAAATCGAAATGCGTTGTGTTCCAAATTTGAGGTTGATATCTCAAAAAATGAGCTATCAGTGAGATT
>NW_015638975.1:235778-247591 GCF_001515625.1 Sinocyclocheilus rhinocerous | reverse complement strand
ACCCTGGACCACAAAACCAGTCTTAAGTCGCTTGGGTATATTTTTAGCAATAGCCAAAAATACATTGTATGGGTCAAAATTATTGATTTTTCTTTTATGCCAAAAATCATTAGGATATTAAGTAAAGATCATGTTCCATGAAGATATTTTGTAAATTTCCTACTGTAAATATATTAAAACTTAATTTTTGATTAGTAATATGCATTGCTAAGAACTTAATTTTAAAGGCGATTTTCTCAATATTTAGATTTTTTTTGCACCCTCAGATTCCAGATATTCAAATAGTTGTATCTCGGCCAAATATTGTCCTATCCTAACAAACCATACATCAATGGAAAGCTTATTTATTCAGCTTTCAGATGATATATTTTCAGATGATATTTTGAAAAATTGACACTTAAGACCGGTTTTGTGTTCCAGGGTCACATATGGTTTGAGTGATCTGAAACATGTTTTTCCATACTTTTCTCAATAATTATAAAGTAGACATCACATTCAGAAGTATTAAGTGCAGTATGGCAGTATTTGATTTTAATTCAACCTCTAAAAAACACATAAAAGACATGCGACGAGAACCTTAGACCTATGTTACAGTTCATGCTGCATCAAAAATGGTGAATCTATTGTTTTTTTTTTTTATATTCAAAACACTTTTAGACCTTTTTTTCTCTCCAAAAATAGAATGGATGTTACCTTTTGAACACTTGACATGAAAATGAATGGAGGTTTTTACAGATTTTTCATGATTTCATATGTGCATCACTATTTCAAAGTAAAGGTCAGAACGCACTCTCTGACTCTGATGAGTACTCTAGTCACCAAATATGAAAACTAGAGTCTTTAAGCTTTCAAGCGATATATAGTTTGTCAAGATTACTTTAGGTTCAGACTAAGATATTACTGTTTAAAACATGTAATGACAAGTGGGCCCGTGACAGTTAACAGTTAAACTTAACAACCGGATACTGATATTCAAATATTCTCTTATATGGGAGTTTCCATAAAGGTTCCGTAAAGTGCTAATTGGTTACGAATACCTTCATGTCTTTAGGCTCTCCCATCTTAAAAGAATAGCTCACACATAAATTGTCATTCAAAACCTTATTTTATGCTCTGTGTGGAACACAAAATGAGATCTTTAGCAGAATGTTCAAGCTGCTTTCGAATTACCAATCACACAAGTGGATGGTAATTCTCACTCTCAAGCCAGTCTTAAATCAGTTCCTCTGAGGTAGCAGATGAATGTGTGTATATGAAGCCCAGACAGAGCATATGTGTGTGAAATACAGATTGTAAAGCTGAATGTTAGATTGGGTTCTCTGCTGATTACTGCACTGCCTGACTTTGCTCCGTCTGCTAAACTCCTCCACACCAGCATGTACCCCATCCCACCCAGCCCTCCTTTCTTCTGTGTGAACTCCTCTACCACCAGCTCCATTCCTCAGTTGTCCTCAGTTGATTTTATTTTCTTTTGGGCCTAAATTATGGCATAAGCAATTACTTTCCATGTGGTCTCATTGTCTTTTCTTAGCTCTTTATTCTTGTGAATATGCTTCTGATCTGTTTGCCTATCTGTGCTTTATTTTACTATTCCCTTAATGTCCTTCTTTCTCCGTCTTTTACTACTTTGAAATTTTGCTCCGTCTTTTCTTTCTCTCTCTTTCCTGATGGGGCCCTTCTCTGCCTCTGCAGGCCGTTTCTTTGATGAAAATGAGTCCCCTGTAGATCCGCAACACGGCAATAAGCTGGCGGACTATAACGGGGATGATGGCAACGTGGGTGAGTATGAGGCGGACAAGCAGGCCGAGCTGGCCTACAATGAGGAAGAGGATGGTGATGGTGGGGAGGAAGACGTCCAAGGTGAGCCAGGGGGATTGCGACTGCTTTGCTATTCCGTCTCCTCTCCCCGTCTCTTTTGCTGTTGCTGTGCTGCTAAATTAAGCTGCTGGTTCAGTCATCATGGGCTCACAGCATACTGAAGTACTGTCAGCTCGTTTGGCCTAATGCTTGAAAGGCTTGTTGAAGGGGTCAATCGAGGAGGAAGCCCTCACCTCAGTGTGCTGAGAGCATGTGTGAATGAGGGAGAAAGTTATGAATGTGAGCTCTTTAACCTTACTGGACCATGTGGTTATGAGACTGAACCTTCTCTCCCAGTATGCCTCATTCCAGTCATTGTCTTTACTAATTAGCGTGCTTGTGTGTAGTTATTGTGTTTTCGGTGCATGTGACACCTGTGCCATCAACGCCACAACACCTGTGTTGAATCCTTTTCACTAGGGTTTTGATATTTTAAACGAGTTGTTTTGAAGTCACTGCTGTTTAGCCTTGTAGAACTGGGCCATCTTAATGCATTTTGCCAGTTTTTGCATCGGTATCACTTAACACTTGTGACAGTTGTAAACCCTATGTCTCTTAGGCCATGTTCACAATGCAAAGTCTAGAGAGTGACAACTGCATGTAAGTGCAAGAATGAATCCTGTACTTTTCTGATCCGTGTGTGTACACCATGGTTAATATTAGGGATGCATGATATTTCCAAATAACTAGTATATTTGCAATAACTCAAACAATTTGGTAATTTTAAGTTTTCTGGTTGATTATAACTATATATCACCATGTTGAGAGTTGGTAGTATTTACATTTGGATTGTTTCAATAAAAATTCAGTTACATTCTAAGATTTGACATTATTTTTTTATTCAGTGTTGCAGTAAAACTGCTGCTCACTTTCAGAAGTTGTTGTGAAATGTGTGTTGGTAATATTATTTTTATTTTTTAAATGTATTTAAATATAAGTTATTTTTTGTTTACAGCTGCCAAAATGTTTCTATGGTTATTACTATATAATCTGGGGCTGCACGATATTGAAGACATGCAATATGCGCTAACTTAACGCGATGTGCAATACACGTTAATGGTCTAAGATCAGTGTAAAATCAATTTAACTTATATTTAAATACATTTAAAAAATAAAAATAATATTACCAACACACATTTCACAACAACTTCTGAAAGTGAGCAGCAGTGTTTTACCGCAACACTGAATAAAAAAATAATGTCAAATCTTAGAATGTAACTGAATTTTTATTGTGGTTGATTATAACTATATATCACCATGTTGAGAGTTGGTAGTATTTACATTTGGATTGTTTCAATAAAAATTCAGTTACATTCTAAGATTTGACATTATTTTTTTATTCAGTGTTGCGGTAAAACACTGCTGCTCACTTTCAGAAGTTGTTGTGAAATGTGTGTTGGTAATATTATTTTTATTTTTTAAATGTATTTAAATATAAGTTAAATTGATTTTACACTGATCTTAGACCATTAACGTGTATTGCACATCGCGTTAAGTTAGCGCATATTGCATGTCTTCAATATCGTGCAGCCCCAGATTATATAGTAATAACCATAGAAACATTTTGGCAGCTGTAAACAAAAAACATAGATAGTGACAGTTTTACTTGCCCTTTTTGACAAAAATTACCATCTGAAAATTGTTAGTAAACAAAAAGGACAGGCAGTGACAACCACATTTATATAAAATATGCATGCTGTGTATGGAACCAACTCTTTTTAGAAACAACAAACACTGCCTCTTCTGGCTGAGTAACTCCTGAATTCTGTTTACACACAGCATGATAATTTACGGTAGGCTGTAAAATCGATTAATTGAAACCAAACGATTTTACAGCCCTAACTTACGGGATTCAGACAATGTGGTTGTCACTCCCAAAACTTTGCAGTGTGTATGAGGCCTTAGTAGCTTTCACTATTATTAGTTTAAATGTGTATAGGCATATTTTTCTTCACCCATGAAAGTTACGCTAGTTAGTTAGTCAGCCATTGTTGTAATTGTAATCACTGAATTGTAATTATCCCTGTTGTTGTATCTTTCAGACGATGAAGATCGGGAGGCTCCAGGTGAAAGGGCTGTGGATTATGGAAAGCGACATCAAGCCATTGACGTCCTGTAGTTCAACCTCTCAAAAATCCTTTACATTGAGCTTTGGATGTTTCTAACAGTGAAGTAGCCAAGCCAGGAAAAGGAACTTTGGATTTCACCTGCAATTTTGGTATCATGATTGGAGACATTCAGACTATTTCAGTGTCTTCAGAGAGGAACGAATTTCAGTGGTTACGGCTGTGAAATCAGTGACTGCGGATGAATTTCAATCAACTTAAATACAACAGTGATTTCATAATCTGCTGCAAATGTTTGCTTGCACATGACCTAATTGGAGAGTATTGTTTTCATGTTTGTTTTTTTGCCCTTATCTGTAGCACCGGTCTATCAGAATTGGGATTTGGAACTAATATATTGTACAAATGTCTTTTTTTGGGGGATAATAAAATACCTTCTCCATGGACTGGAGGACACTACTGTGAATAGATAATACGGAAGTAATATTTCTCTGTTAGATTCACAAAGTGGAACATATTGATACTACTGATGAAAAGGACCTCTACAACACCAGGTTTCCTTTTTTTTTTTTTAAGAACTGCTGAAAAGCATAATCTCCCTTTATCTTTTTGGACCACTGTTGCTAAATCGAAGTGTAAACTATGGGAAGATGCAATTAAGTTGCTGTTCAACTTTTTAACCTCTCACTGGTACATAATGACACCAATTGGCCAGACATGTTTTTTTTTGTTTTTTTTAACTACTGTTTCTAATTCTGAAGGAGCACTCAGAAGTGCACATGGAGTCTTGTAAGGACATTGTTGCATGCAAAAAGCAGCATTTGTAAATCAGCCTGTAGATCATCAAGAAAATGGAAAAAAGCAATACTTGGTGCCACAGACTAAACTCATCACAGCTGTTGGCCTGCTTCCTTTCTTACTGGTAGCTGTAGATGTACAGTACATATGAGGAATCTGTGTGATAAGGAATGCTGTAAAATTGCTAAACTCTCAAAAGGACATAATGATCATAGACCCGTTTGTGTTTGTTTCATAATTAAGCAAAATTTGGTAGGGTTGGCATACTGAATGTACTCTTATAGCTTGTCATTGTTTTTGAGATCTGTCACATGGGTGTTTGGGCTCTCTTACACAGCTGTGCAGTGCAATCCAAGGATAACAATTAACAAAATACTCTATTTCAAATAAACTGGTCCTGTTTTGGAAAAAGTACAAATCCTATCACTGTGACTAAAGTATAGAAAGTAGTAGCATCAAGAAGAGCACCCAGAAATCTTCATTCATTTGTCCCAGGCTGCTTTACAAACATAAATGATTCCATTACGGTAACAATAAAAAAAAAAAATTCTGTATAAAGTATTACTGTCTGTGCATTAAGAACGTTTATATAAATGTGTACCTATTCACCTTAGATTGACCATATTTCAAAATATTTTGTTCTAAGACGTATGTATCATCATATGATGGCATCCATCATATGATGGCATCTGAAGTAGAATGGAATTGAAATTCGCTTCATTCAGGAACATACAGGCATTCCACCGAAGTGCTTCGTAACGGTATTGCCATGACAACCAGAACGTGCCTTTCCTTCTCATCTCATACCCATTGCGCTCGTTCTGTTTTTACTGGCTGCTTGTTGTAGATGTGCTTGCATTAAGAACGTTTATATAAATGTGTACCTATTCACCTTAGATTGACCATATTTCAAAATATTTTGTTCTAAGACGTATGTATAAGAAATGACTTTGTATCATCATATGATGGCATCTGAAGTAGAATGGAATTGAAATTCGCTTCATTCAGGAACATACAGGCATTCCACCGAAGTGCTTCGTAACGGTATTGCCATGACAACCAGAACGTGCCTTTCCTTCTCATCTCATACCCAGTGCGCTCGTTCTGTTTTTACTGGCTGCTTGTTGTAGATGTGCTATGCATAAATAAATCTGATGTTTATGCTAGCACACCGTAGTTAGTAGTTTGTCTGCTACTTTTGCTCTATTATCAAACGCTAACATATCGGAGCCACATTCCTGTCAGAATAATTAATTGAATGATACTGACATCTACCTGGTAAATGCCGACACTAACTCCTACAAGGCTACCTGGTAAATGCCGACATTTTTGTCGTTTTGAAACGGAATTACTCTCTGCTCTACGTTTTTGCTAAAGCACGTTTTATATGATTCTTAGATGATGATGTTGTAAAGTGTATTTTTTAAATAGATACTGTAAGCTAAACCTGTCGCACTGCGAAGCCTCAATATTGTTTTGATACTCGGAACATCAGAAAGGGGGTGTGGGATGCGCACCGCAGGACGCATGCTCGCTCTTCTTCATCCGGGTACCTGCCGTTGACTGTGTGGGTACGGAGGCGGGAAATGGCGTCCAGAGGTGCGGGGAGGACAGAGGTGAACCTCGTCTGAAGAGGCACGCAAAAAATAGCAAGCGTCAGCAGCCCTGAAAACGACCGTGATCCTGCGACTCGATCCCCGGAGATTCGTCCAGTAAGTAATTACCCCGTCTCTATTGCTTGTGGGAATGGGGTGCCCGCAAAACCCCCATCTGTTCGCTCCGGTCGGTAATGTTTCGCTGTGGTTCGCTCCCGTAGCACCTATACCCGCGGTTAGGCAGCTGCCGTCTTCGCGAGTCGTTCCCGCGCTTTCTCTGTCATTATGTGGGATGCGCACCGCAGGACGCATGCTCGCTCTTCTTCATCCGGGTACCTGCCGTTGACTGTGTGTGTACGGAGGCGGGAAATGGCGTCCAGAGGTGCGGGGAGGACAGAGGTGAACCTCGTCTGAAGAGGCACGCAAAAAATAGCAAGCGTCAGCAGCCCTGAAAACGACCGTGATCCTGCGACTCGATCCCCGGAGATTCGTCCAGTAAGTAATTACCCCGTCTCTATTGCTTGTGGGAATGGGGTGCCCGCAAAACCCCCATCTGTTCGCTCCGGTCGGTAATGTTTCGCTGTGGTTCGCTCCCGTAGCACCTATACCCGCGGCTAGGCAGCTGCCGTCTTCGCGAGTCGTTCCCGCGCTTTCTCTCATTAGAACGCTGCCGACTGTTTTGAGTGGCACACGAGGCTTCTTCTAGTAACAGCGGGTCACGAGAGACAGGTTTCCTACGGAGAGAATGCGTGCATGTGTTCTAACGTTACATTGAAGATAGACCTGCACAGATGTGTCAAGAGCGTTTGCTGCATGTAAAAATACATCTCACAGGTTGTGGAGTCGTGTAATCATTGTGTGAACAGTTATTCTTAATGTCTGGCTAAACGGGGAAATCGTGAGAAAGTTGCTCGTCTTCCGTACAGAATCTCTTTAGCGTGTGTTTCCCGCCCACCACCACACTGTGTTCAGGTTACAGCGGTTGAACTTCATAATTTCTGAAGCGTCTGATGAGGTTAATCAGTTATGGTGTGGCAACACTTAATGCGTTTTCTTTCTTTTCTTCTTTTTCTAAGGTCTGACTGTAGTTATTTGACTGTAGGGAAGCGGTCCTCACCCATTGCTATTCCATTATCAAGTCAATATTTCAAGGGCCCTCACAGAGGCTCAAGATTTTAATGTGTTCTTCCTTTTTTGTGGTGAAACTAAATACACTTTTTTTTTTTTTTTATATTCTGTTGAATTAAGATGTAAATTTTGTTACTGCAAATATTATTCATTACTCAAACTTTCTACACAACTAGCCTATAACTTTCTAAAGATACTAGAAAATACAACAATTTAGGATCTGCCGATTAATGCCAAATTTAGTTTGCACTAGGGCTGTGCGATATTGGGAAAAAAAATGCGATACGTGATACGATATTGCTTAAAGTGTGAAAAATCAATTTAAATTTATATTTTAAAATATTTAGAAATTATATAACCAATTTGTTTCACATTCTTTCTTGGAAAAGAAAGAATCACTACAACTTCTGAAAGTGACCAGCAGTGTTTTAACATTACATAAAAAGTAATGTAATTTTAACATCAATGTGAACATTAGGGCTGCACGATATATCGAAATATCGCAAATGTAAATATCGTAATATGCATATCGCAAGGGCGTGCAATATCTGAATAATTTTAATAGTAGGCTACGTAAATCAAAACGTTGCAAAAGGTCAAAGTTTTAGTTCGACGCATATAGCAGAGAATTGCTTGACGTTAAAAAGAGTTATTAAGTGCAATAAGTTGCAGAAAACAACTCTTTGCCGTCTCGTCTTGCTGTCTGACTCACACCTGAAGCGCGCTCACACACACACACAGAGAGACACGTTTCAGACAGCGCGCGAACACCGAGTCGATTCGTCTTTCGCATCTCGTCATGTTTGAACAGACACATACACAGAGAATTACCGTATTGTCCCGAATATAAGACGATATTTTGAGCTTTGTAAAAATCGAAGCGTTTCAAAAAGGCGTGGCATAGAGGAGAAACAATAATGTACAGTATGTGGAAAATATTTTTTTAACTTTAAACCGCATAAACACATTTCATTACACCAAATACACCAAATAATGTTCTTTTTAGCAGCATCATATGACCCCTTTAATCTTGAGTACCTATAGAGTAGCACTGCATCCTTCATATCTCCAAAAAGTCTTTAGTTTTTCTAAAAAAGAGAAATTTCTTCCGGGAGAAATGCCCATATAAGGAGTTCCACCCTCGTCTACGTCATGAAGACCCACGATCGAAAAAAAACTCTCCGAAACTTGTACGAACCCAGAAGTAAGATTTTTGGCACAGAAATACTCCGTCATACGTCCAAATTGTTTTTTGAAACTTTGTCCATGCTTAGCATGAGAATCCAACTCTTTAACAGTGTAAACAACTCTGAATGCATGAAACAGCATTGTACCCCCCTTTAAGATGTTTAGACACTATTGGTCAAACGTTTTACTATTCAAATTTACAGGTCAGAGAGAGTTCACTATTTATAAGGTACACAGCACAGTGTTATTGTGAACTAAAACTACTGAAATTGCTTTCATTAATTAAAATAATGCTGACAAAATATGAATATTACATGAAAGACTAAAACTAAAGTACTAAAATTAAAACTGAATGCAATAAATAATGTTTCAGATATATTTTAAAACAAATGAATGAAATTACAAAAATACATGAAATGATTCAAATGAAAATAAAATATTTTAAAATAACGTATTTTTATAAGTACTTCAACAGTGCGTAAATAATACTAAAATAACTGCAGTGCAAAACAAAACTTCAAGTTCAAACATGCTTGTAATATAACATATTTAAAAAATAAATAAATAACCATTTTGTTGGCCCATTGGAAGTTTATTGATGCCCGCTAATGAACCACTGAACATTTGTCCTAGTTGTCCGGTCTATTATGAGACAGGTTACCAACAAAGTGTAATGGCATAGTCAAACTGAGCAGACACAAAAAAAGCCTTAGGGAGATCAGTTCTTGGAAATGTGTCAGCAGCCTTGGATTTGCTGTCGGTCTGTCAGGGCATGTTTTTGTTTCAAACCAACTTTGTGTATATTTTATTTAATTAATTTATGAATTTATGTATTTTTTGCTGTCAGAACGAATTGACTTTCAGAACCCTGCTGTGATGGAAGAGGTCAGAGGGGTCACAGTAGCAGTGGTTGCAAATTAATCTTCATTTAATTTTGATGGATTAAATGTATGTTTTATTTCCTGCTGTTAGGGTGTTTAATGTCTGCTGATGTTATTTAAACCAGAAATTTGGCTTCATTGATTCTTACTGTGCTGTTGAAGACAGTTGAATATCACTGTGCCTCTGTTCTTCTAGATTCTAGAAGAAAGGCTTCAGCTCCTCAGTGTTGTGAGGTAGCTGTCTTGACATGATGTCTGTTCGAGGCAGTGGATGAGTCACCATTTGTGGTGGTTAAGGAAAAAGCTGAGATGTTTTACCATCTGTACCCTTTCTCTCTCTACTTTTCGCCATTCCTCTCCTCTCCTGTCTCTTTAACGTGATCTCATGATAATTCGTATGTATTTTACGTAAAATGTGGTTCTAAAATTTATCCTCATGAATATTGAAATCGCGTCATTAATTTTATTATTTGTTGTTTTTAGTTGTCATATCAATGACCTTGTTTTCAATTGCATTATTAAATTGTTACTCGTTTACTTAATATGAAATAACATTTCGTTCGTCTGTTATTTCTGCTGCCAGTTAAAATAATCTTGTCGGTTAACGGTTAACAATCGGTTAACGAGCGTCGGTTAGGAAAAATAACTGAAATGAACATCCCTACATGTAATATTTACTTTGTTTGCCATGGGCCACAAAATGCGTTTTCTCTGACATGCTGTGACTGACAATAGAACTATAAAATACACCAAAAACGCAACATAATTTCGAAATTAAACAATTTTATTTGTGCGCTGTAATCCAAATCTTCAGAATCCACACGACTTCGAGGAACAGACCCAAATCCAAGCCTTTATTCGGTGATCTTCATCTCCATCCCAAGCAGCGAGTCCAGTGACCGTAAATCGCTGAGCCTGTGCTGACTGACGCGCACTTTACAAATTAAAATGTTGCCGCTTCAAACGACAGGTTTTACAGCAGGATAATCGAATGCTCATTGGATCTTGCCTGCATTCGTCACAGATTGCGACATGCCGTGTTTCTGGCGAGGTGTTTGAATGATGCGCGCGCGCCTTCGAGTTCACGGAGTGGATCGGGAAAATAATCTAGATAATATTTTCAGCGATAACTTAAATTCTGCTCTGCACCACACACAAACCTACTTTATTCCACCAGAGAGGGCTGCGACTGCAACACATCGTCATTTGGATTACTTTTGGTACTGCTTTTGACATTTTTGCAATAAATAGGGTAAACGTACCTATTAAGCTCACCAAAATCTACATTGAGACATTTTTAGTGCACAAGATATTAGTTTCAGTACAAAAAGTTATGTTAAAATAAAATATTAATCTCTCACACAAAAAAATGTAATTATATTTTAAATGACAAGCATTTACATTAAGATATACATCATTAAATGCAAAAAGTCTGGCTGTGCTTAATGGGTGCATGTTTGTACCCTTTAAGCACACCCCTGTTCCCATTAAGCTCATATCGTTTTTTATAAAAAATTCTTGTTTATTTTAAACAACCTTTTTAAAGAATTATTGAAAAATATATTTTTTTAATGTACAAAGTCAATCACAAAAAAAAACAACACAAAAATCAAGCAACAAAAAGTACAAGTCAGTAATGCCTGTGAAGTAATATATTAGCGTAGCACACATTTTATACAGCTAGTCAGCTAACTGTGTTCTGTAGCATTATTATATTTTGTGCTTGTAAATGTTACGTATTAATACCTACGTATAAACAGTGAGACCAGGCTGGTCTCTTCCATTCTTCCATGCTTGCAGACAGTATGTCTTGTCGTCATCCTCGCTGCTTCTCTCTGTCTAACTCCTGCACACTGCAGCCGTCACAGGAGGAGCTTCGTTTCTCTCTCCTAAAATGTAAAACTCATTTTCTGTAGACTGTTAGTTCTTATGTTCCGTGCAATTTGGGTTCTCTGTGTATTTGTGTATCAGTGGATCCTGCGTGTAATTACAAAGGCATCTGGGAGGACATAGGAAATCTACTCCCGTGTTAGATCTACAAAGAGTTTTCCAGCTCCTTGGAAATCCCTTGATACCCTGGAAAAGTGTTTCTTCCTTTTATTGTACTTTTTTTTTTCTAAATCATTGTAGTTAGATTTTTCATGGCTAGTATTGGGAAGGTACAGTCAGAGCTGGCTTAACTCATGATGGGTCACTAATGCTACAGCACATTTGTGGTCTATTGTTACATAACACACACACAAACACAGGGTTTTTAAAGGAATATTGCAGATTCAGCATTATCCCCCCCCCCACCCCCC
>NW_015638975.1:206840-234412 GCF_001515625.1 Sinocyclocheilus rhinocerous | reverse complement strand
CCACCCCACCAGGAAATTGTTTTACATCAGGAAAACATTAGCTGTTTTTTTCCCCCTGTCCTTTTTTCATTTCTCTTTTTTTTCCCCCCCCTTTTTCTTTTTTTAGCAAGAAACTGCTGCTTGCTGTTGATCTGTGATCACCTTTCTTTCTCTTTGCTTGAGCTACAGATTAATAAGACTGAAAAAGACAAGTTTTGCCAATAATGAAAATTTACTCACCTTTGTGTCAGTACACACCTGTTTCTGTGACTTGTTTTTTTTGTTTATTATTATTATTATTTTTAATGTCCATGAAAGTCCCTGAATTTCAACAGGTTCCAGTGTAGTTTTGGACACCACTGACTTTCATTAAAAGGACAAAAATAGTTGCACTTCAAACACTTCAAAGTATCTTCTTTTGTGTACAGCAGAAGGAACAAAATCCATCCAAAAGTGTGCCCATTTAGGGTTCTTCTGTATGTGGGAAATGATAACGCACTTGTAGTTGAGAGTGCTTTGCTGTGGAGGTGCTTCAACTGAATGATGAACCATGTTGGAGGATATGTTGCCTGAATACATCCAGATGTCTGTGGCTAGAGCTCTTGGCTGAAGTGCTGCACTTTTAAAAACTGAGTTAAGCACCATAATTAAAAGTGTGATTCATTTACCTGTGTGTGAGAACCAGCGAGTGGAGTTGGACTTCTCAAGGTCGTTGTTAAATGGAGTGATTTCCTCCTGTGTTACTCTTTTTCTCTTTCTATACCTTGTGTATGAGCTTCTCTGTCTTGTCTTCTTTCTCTCCTCAGTCTTACATGTGACTCTTAACAAAATGAAGCTGAGAATGCGCAAGGCTTCTCAGCAGCCAAACCTCGCCCGCAGTCCCAGCCCGGCCCGGACCAAGCGGAAGCACTCCGAGATGGAGGAGTGCTCAGGTGATAGCAAGGGCCTTCTGTCCAGCATCAAGAAGTTCATCCATAGCTGGATTCGACTAAGTTTGGTAGGTTTTTGAAATTAGATGTTAATTAGTCATTCAAAGATTTGTTTAAATTATATAAATGCGTATTTGCTGAATGCTGACGGCAAACGAGAAAGTATTATAATGTTTGCCTTTCTATTACTAACAATATAAAATTGTTATAATACTTTTTTGTATACATTTTAATTTTGTTTAACAGTTTTATCTGATTATTAGACAGACTTCTCTCCGTATTAGACAGAACTGTTAACGACAACAGCGAACAAGATAGCGAATGTGAGCACTGTGTGCTGCCGTTCTCAGCGCCGTCAAAATAAAAGTCCCACCACGAACACATCGGCCAAACAGAAAAACTTATCGGCCTTGGCGATATATCGGTCGACCACTAGTTAAAACTGGTGTGTATAAAACTCACTGTTGGTGTTTCAGGTGGAGCCGGACAACCCAGCAAAGAGGAATCGTCTGAGCTGCGAGCTGATCACCTCCACCCCACAGAGGAAAAATGACTTGCAGAGGAAAAGCATCTACAGGGCCCGCAGAAGAAGCTTTGTCAATGGAGGTCAGTCCCTTGTGTGCTCTAGTTAAACAATGAAAACTGATACTATAGTCTGCACTGGAACTGTCGCTATACGGAAATGTCATTAGTATTAATACCAGTGAAATTTAATGATTTGACATTGCCATTACAACAGCAAAAACTAATATGCTAGTGAACATACTTCATAAGTTCTCTTTTAATATAAATACTGACAAATTAAATCAAAACAATGGCATGTAGCCTTCAAGAGAAACAAATTGCTACTGTAATCAAAAGTACAAATAAAGTCTCTGGTTTCAGTATCAAACAGTCAACTGAATGAGGGCAACAGCTATAGAGTAATAAACCTATATGGAGTTGGGGATTTAAATGGTCTCTTCTGCATTTATAATTTGGTGATTATGCAAATTTTTTTTAAATTTGTTTTTCTTTTCATACTGTGTCCTATAGAAACCACAAACCATGACACGAGTAAGCCTAACGGGAAGTTGGAGGACTCTGAGGAGGTTGTGAGCAGTCCACCCCGCACAAAGTATCTTCTTTTGTGTACAGCAGAAGGAAGAAAGTCCATCCAAAAGTGTGCCCATTTAGGGTTCTTCTGTATGTGGGAAATGATAACGCACTTGTAGTTGAGAGTGCTTTGCTGTGGAGGTGCTTCAACTGAATGATGAACCATGTAAAAAGTAAAATAAAAATAATAAAATAAATAGGCCTACACTAAATTTTTTTTTTTAAATAGCAGGCCTACCTCAGTGCACAATGTGTCTAGTTTTTATTTATTTATTTTTTAAATAGCCTAAAATGTCAACGTGCTGTGCGGATAGTCTGGAGTAGAGCTCTGTGCGGAACTGTTTCGTAATGCCGCTTCCGCTGAATTTCTGACCATTACCGCCTGCTCGCGCAACGTGTGTTCTGCTCCCGCGATTTTTGTGGCCGCTCCCGCAAACATTCTTTGTACTAAAAAAAAAAACAAAAAAAAACTGGTAGTATTAATCAGACAATTTTTAAACTTTCGGTTAAACGGTTAATATGAACATCCTTAGTTCAAACGACTTGAAAGTCTGGTAGCCTAGTGTGTGATCATCAGTCATTTAGTGTATTATGATCAGTTTTTCCTCTCTCTTTTTTGTAATTGTCAGTGGTTCTCAGCCTTTTTGACTCAAAGGCCCCCCACTGTCCAACACAATATTTGAAATTCCCTTTTTGTTTCTCATATTTCTGCTGTAATTATGAAAATGTTGCTTGTTTGCAAAGTTTTTTTCTTCACAGAAATTGGGAGTGTTGATATATTATATTATATTATATTAATTAATGAATCATGACTCCAGAAGTTTCAAGAACTGTACGTTCTTCAATATAAACAAAAGTTAAGGGGGATTTCATGTTGATTTGTATGTTGTTGTTGTTATTTTTTTTAGCATTTTAATTTAAATATATTAATTGAGTTAAATATATTAATAATAGGTTTTCATGCATCTCTAAACTTAAACATGTTAAAACTAGCGGTCGACCGATATTGTTTTTTTTGACAGCCGATGCGATATCTTGGAAAGCAGGGTGGTCGATATAAAGCCGATATAGTTTTATATATTTTATTTAATATTTAAGAAATTTGAAATCATTTGGAAATGGATAAAA
The DNA here is from genome assembly GCF_001515625.1 of Sinocyclocheilus rhinocerous. Lineage (NCBI taxonomy): Eukaryota > Metazoa > Chordata > Actinopteri > Cypriniformes > Cyprinidae > Sinocyclocheilus > Sinocyclocheilus rhinocerous. Next base: position 231,281 of record NW_015638975.1, on the reverse strand, counting down.
AAAATAAATGTGTAAAATAAACATGCTTCTACTTTAAATGACAGAATATTTTTCACAAATATTTAATAAAAATATAATTAAAAAGCAAGTAAACACTGTAACCAACAGGGCACTCAGTATTCTGGGAAGATTGTGTGCATTGGGAATCACATTTTTTCAAATAAAGCCAAGGTAACACACAACACTGTTTACATACAGCACACAGTGGAAATTACATGAATATGACATTGGGCAAAAGCTAGAGTAATAAACCTATATGGAGTTGGGGATTTAAATGGTCTCTTCTGCATTTATAATTTGGTGATTATGCAAATTTTTTTTAAATTTGTTTTTCTTTTCATACTGTGTCCTATAGAAACCACAAACCATGACACGAGTAAGCCTAACGGGAAGTTGGAGGACTCTGAGGAGGTTGTGAGCAGTCCACCCCGCACCACCCTGCTTGGAACCATCTTCTCTCCTGTCTTCAATTTCTTCTCACCAGCAAATAAAAATGGTGAGATGAAAAACACTCAACTGAACACTAAAGATGTGAATGATTATTTTAAATTATTTCTGCATCAGTTGACACATTAACACAACATTAACACTTATACTCCAACAAACTTTTAGAATATTGTTCTGGTGTACCTGTGTTGTTCAGTACAATATTTATTTAAAATAAACTTTAATGATGAAGCATTCTTCATTCATTCTTGATAATGATGTCCTTTTTACTTTAAGAAGAATAGTCTTTGTTAAATAAACGTCCATATTGTCTTAACACATTTCTGTTTACATTTCACAAATTACTGTTTACATTTCACAAGTTACCTCTAAAGATGACACGTGACCAATCTTAAGAACATTAAAAATTGCAGTTCATGAGAGGAAGTTTTATATAAAATGTCAATATTGAAATTTGAAAAAAAGAGAGAGAAGGATTCCAGCTGAAATGGGGTAGCAGGGCTGCCATTTTGAATATTGTGTGAACTTAACCACTAGTTACTAGGCAACTATACATCCTATGAATGCCAAAATTATTCAGAATTCAGTTAGCCATGCACCCTTCATGCATGCAGTGGTATATTTTGTATTGATATTTTGATGATCATAAGTTAAAACCCTGTTGCACCTTTATTCAAATTAATGCATCACCTAACCTGGCATGTTTTTTCTTTCCTCCCTTCTCCTTTACTATTATCCTGTCGTGTCCTGTCAGCCTCGGATTCCCCAGGCCAGGTGGTGGAGGCAGAAGAGATTGTGAAGCAGCTAGAAATGGAGCAAGTAGAAGAGATGCCCACCAGTACTGCCACATCTAAAGAGCCCCTAAGTGTCCCTCTCTACACCAGTGCCATCCCCTCGGCCTTCAGACCTCCACCCTCCACTCATACACCTGCAGAGGAGAGTGTAAACACCCCCCACTCTGACCTGCCTCCTCTTACAGGTGTGAAAGACATGACATTACTTCACTTAAGCCTAAACCTAGGCGTAGTCTGCTTTAAATTAAAACAAACATAACTGTTTTCAACATTTTTATTTATAAGAAATGTTTCTTGAGCACCAAATCAGAATATTGGAATGATTTCTGAAGTATCATGCGACACTGAAGACTGGAGAAAAGAGAAATATTGTGAAATAGTATCATAATTTAAAATCTTAAAACTGTTTCTATTGTATTTATGATCAAATAAATGCAGCCTTGGTGAGCATAAGAGACTTCTTTCAAAAACATTTATAACAATCGTACCGACCCCAAACTTTTGAACGGTAAGGTGTAGAGCCCGACCGATATTCTTTATTTGTAGGCTATATTATAGTCAGGGGTGCACATAAGTGGTCCGCATGCGTGACCAAAATAAGAAATGCGCTGTGTAAATTAGTTCACTCTTACAGTCTAATTATTATGATAGTGATTTCACCTGTCTAGTACTCATTCACACTTTCACATGTGCTGCTGATATGATTAGTCAATTCATGTTAGCTGGTCATTTTGTGTCAGGATCAAAAAACTTAGAAACAATGTGAATGAACACCACAACAGCTTAAGCAGCAAACTTTGCAAAACACAAAATGTATGTCACTGCCAAAACTTTTGGCCATGACTGTATATTAAAACAGAAAATACTTATTTTACATTGTAATAATATTTCACAGTATTATTGTTTGTACTGTATTTTTGAACAAATAAATGCAGCCTTGATAAGAGAACTATGTATAACTGCAGTTTATAAATTACTTTGTATCTTTCTGTTTTCAGATGTACATTGTTTTAGAAAATATGAGAATTTTTTTTATTTGTGTCTATAAGTGGGAAAAACTACTAAAACATGCTGTGTGCTCAATAAGAAATTATATATGGCATCACTAAAGACAGCATATGTGCATGCTGACATGAACACACACACACAGCATTATAAATAAAATATAATTATTGGCATAAACATATTGTCTCAAATGAGTTTGGATCATAAATCTAATCCAATAAATTCAAAAGGTCTGTTTTCACTTTCGAAATGTGTTGAATTGAGAGTTTATGTAGAATAGGAGTGCACAGCTACAGGTCTGGATATTCTAAAATTATCATTTCAAATGATATTGCTACTGATGTATAATCAGGGGTGCACATAAGTGGTCCGCAGGTCCGCGTGCGTGATCAAAATAAGAAAGGCGCTGTGTAAATTAGTTCAGAGCGCGCGTTTGCGTACCGGCATGGTTGACAGCTGTTAATGCACAATTAACATTTTAGATCGACAAACTGTACTGTATAAGATTTCTATTCAAACTGAAAGCATAAATCTAGACTACCCGCTAATATTTTCAAAGCACAATGCAAAACTGTGACATTTCATTCACTGACGCTCTACAATCGGCAGCGTTAAACCCGGAACCCGGAAGCGCATATACTTACTAGCCGGCAACCCGCCAAAATAAAAGCTTGCTGATTTTAAGTTTGAAAATGAAAAATTTAAATAATTCAAATTAAAAATAATAATTAAGGTTCAAATTTAAATAATAATAATAAAAATATTAGCATTTTATTTTTAAGTTTACTGTAAAATAATTGTATTTTTATTTAATACTCCCTTTTTTATTTTAAAATAAAATAGTGTTATCACACTTTATTATTTAGTGTATTATTTTATTTAAAAAAAATAAAGTGCAATAATATTATCACTATTATTAATTTCTTTTTTATAGTTTTATTTGATGGGTCACACCATGTGCCGTGTGATGACCAAATCAAATCTCCAGGTTCTCATATGAGAACCAGGCTGAAAAACTTAAGTGCACCCCTGATTATAGTACAGTATAGTCAAAAGTTTGGACACACTTTAATAATAAAGCATAGTGCTATTGTGAATTCACAAAGGCTGCGATTCAATTAAATAAATATATGCACTGTGGGTTTAGTATAGAGCCCGACCGATATGGGTTTTTGGGGCCGATACCGATATTAGGGAGTAAAACAAGACAGATACCGGTCGGCCGATATTCTTTATGTGTAGGCTATATTATAGTACAGTATAGTCAAACGTTTGGACACACTTCCCATTCGTGTGTCCAAACGTTTGACTGGTACTGTATATAGAGTACAGTATATACATAAACAGAATATATACACACAAACACATTTTTTGCAATGATAACTCAAATGTGGTGATCAAACACTTATAATGATGTGACAAACATAGGCCTATGTAGTGGAGGCAGGGTATTTAACAATTTAACAAACTTTATTATTCAAAATGGGTCTGACATCAGTGCACTTAACGGTAAAGTTCACTTATTATAAATTTAAAAAACACAAATGGAACAAAATATTTATAACTTGAATTAAGAAAATAAACAATGTAACTGTGTAGGGAAAGCAAGCTACTGCCAAACCAACAAGGGCAGGTTTATGCAGGAAGCACAGCTTTTCTAAATGTAAACATCTAAAATGAATAAATAATAATAATAATAATATTTTTTCACAAATTCTGTGTTATGTATTTTCTGGTAATCAAATGAACATGCAGAACATGAGGATTCGTATTTAAATAGTCTTTTTGCAGTTTAATATTCACAGACACTAGTCTATATCACGATTTGATTTAAGTGTACTGATCTGTTTTTTATTTATTCATCAAAAATATGACAAATTCCATGAAATTCCGCATTCTACAGTAAATTCCGTATTTATGACTGGATTCCGCGATTCCGTCCATGTTTTCTGCATCGCGGAAATCACAGGGCCCTACTAATCTAGCAAACGAATGGTAAACTCATAGTGAAAGTAAAAGACGGGGATGTTGTTTATTTACTTTAGCATTGAGTCTCTCCAACTAGGTGACAACGTAGCGTTAAATCACCATTCAACCGACTCAAGCCACCACTGCAATGCCGTCTATTGGACTGCAGAAAGATACTAACTTTTCAATCTGCTACGTTACTGAGTCTGACAAACTATGCTGACACCGTGTCTGTGCCGCAACAGGACGTGACAAAGTGACCGTTGAAAATCATTTGAACTTTGTGTCAGTACGTCATAAATAGAACGAGGCATCAGTTTATTGTCGGGATTTGTCATGTCGCATCGCGCCGCATCCAGTGTAGACAACATCACTGATTATAATGGGTTCTATTGTATTTTGTTTAGCCGCGCCGTTTGCATCTGGTGTAGAAACCCAGTTAGGAAATGTGATGCGAGTCATGTGACTGATGTGATAAGCATAAGTTCTGGGCCGCGGTGCGGCCGGTATAAACACCAGCATCGACTGAGCGGCCGCGATCAGCTCCGGTGGCTGTGTATGGGATTACATCTCTGCCACAATTCTGCGCGCAAAGGATCATATTTTAAACGCGCAAAAGTGCGAACTGAGTTTTGTGGAGAAAATGTTTGTCTCACAAAGAAGAAAGTATTTGGTGCGTATGAATCAATTTTGCATTTAAAATGTTTTTGGATTTGTGCATACCTTCTCTTTTGCACGTGCAACGTTTCAACGTTCGCAACGTCTCACCTCGCCCTCAGTGCTCTCTAAATGCCGACGGCTGGCTTGTTCAACACAACCCAGCGTTACAATATGCCATAATTCCAGCCAATCGGAGACGAGGCTGCTAAATTCTGATTGGCTGCCTTGACAACCAATCACAACATTCATTGCATTACCTAAACATCAGAAGAGGAAAAATACAGTAAATTGCAAAGTTAATGCATAACCATTGGACAGCAAAATGCTCAGTGGTTCAGCTGGGTCAGTCAAAAACATGTGGAGAAGAAAAGATTATTGTTCTTAGGGGTGGAACGGTACACAGATGTCACGGTTCAGTACGTACCTCGGTTCGGGGGTCACGGTTCGATGCGATTTCGGTACAACAGGGGAAAAGAAATCTACTATGCTCGGTTTCTTTTCATTTGTTTTGAACAGACAGTAGTACAAATTAAAAAAATTTCCACGTAGATGTGAAAATACTAAATATCATTACATTGTTATATAAAATCTGCAGTACATATATACATACAAGGAATAAATTCTATAAAATTCTATAAAATATATTTGATATTAATATTTATAATTCTATAAAATATATTTGATTTAGTTTACAGATAAACAAGAGAAAAAAAGAATCAGCACATGGTCACTGTCTAGTGGGCTTTTTCAAGTGCGTAACTCATGGCATTTGCTGTTCTTCTGCTGGCGGCCGGTTATCAAACAGCGTTGCATTGCTGCGGGCGCCCCCTTCTGGATTGGGGGTGAATTGCCTGTATTCGTTGTAAGGCCTCATGCTTTAGGGGTGGAACGATACATGTATTCGTACCGAACTGTCACGGTACGGACATCTCAGTTCGGTGCATGAGGTGCATATATATATATATATGCACCTCAGTTGTCGTATTCCTCTTGTTAAGCCACTCCTGAACCACAGACAACGTGGTTGTCAAGGCAGCCAATCAGAATTTAGCAGCCTCGTCTCTGATTGGCTGGAATTATGGCATATTGTAACACTGGGTTGTTTTGAGCAAGCCAGCTGTCGGCATTTAGAGAGCACTGAGGGCGGACATCAAGGGAGCAAGCTAGTGAAACGTTGCACGCGCAAAAGAGAAGGTCTGCACTCATCCAAAAATGTATTTTAAATGCAAAATTGATTTTAGTGTGCTCGAAATACTTCTTTCTTTGCGAAACGAAAATTTTCTCCACAAAACGCAGATCACGCCACTGAATCTGCTGTTAAAAATGAACCATCCATTCATCATATCATCATGCAAAACTAAGAATTAGAATCATTGTACTGTGACGATCAAATATATGTGCGGGTGGGTGGCAGGCGGATAATTTATTTGAAGCAGCGGACTCGGGTGAAGTTTGAGCTCATCCGCTCATCTCTACACTGACCTGGGTCGCCAGTAGCAAACAACGGAGCGCGCTCTGCTGGACAACCTAAATAATTACACCATTCAGAAGCATTTAATCTGCATTGTATGTTCTGTAAAAAAAATTTATATCGGCGGCATATTCGCCGATACTGATATATCTGCGACACGCTCATATCGGCCGATAATATCGGCAAACGATATATTGGTCGGGCTCTAGTAAGGTGTATTTACAGGGGCTAGAATATATTGACACAGTGCTTTGTTTCATATTTTATTTCAGCTCCTGGCTCTCCTGCAACAGGTGGTTATGTGGACGCCTCTCTCACTGTCCCAGCTGAAGGATCATATGAAGAGGAGTGGGAAGTGTTTGACCCGTGAGTTCACCTTTAGTGAATGTCTGTGCTCAGGGTTTAACAATAAGATGTTTTTTTTCTACTGGCCCCTGTCAAACCAGTAGTTCAGATTATTGCCTGCCTGGTTGTTTAGCCCTGTATAGTTACCTTTTTGACACATGTAAATCAGCACAATTTGCCACAACAATATCCAGTTTATACCAAAAAAAACCACACCAAATGTTTAGAGTAAGTAAAACAGCAAGTACAAGATCAACTAAAGATAATTTGGAAACCCTCTCAGAAAGAAAAAAACTGTGCTGTCAATGCACACATACTTTTTAAGCAATGAGAGGAAGTTGAGCAGGTGGGATCAATATGGTACACAAATTGCACTCTTTCTGCTAAACGCAAAACAGACTTTCAGGGATTATATATCAGGTGGGCAAAATTATTGGTAGGCTACACAAAACACCTTCTGACCTCTATACTGTGACAGTAAAAAGGGGTCTCAGGTATTGTGACAGATCCTTCCCACCATCTTTGTAGTTCATTTTAGGCACTTCTATCTGGTAGACGACGGTGGTGGGGGAAAAAAAGCCAAGCATAGGAAGACCTTAAACTGTCTCCACCATTAGCATTTTAAATGTAGAACTTTTAGGTAAATTTTAAGAGTTGTGTATGTTCTATGTATTATTTTTATTTATAATTTTTTGTAGTGTTTTGTATTGTTTGCTTGAGCCTTTTGTCTAAAAAAAAAAAAAAAAAAGAAGCATTTATATACATTTTTTGCAGGTATTTTTTCATCAAACATGTACCTCCACTAACAGAAGAGCAGCAAACTCGCAAACCTGCGCTCCCTCTGAAGACTCGCAGTACTCCCGAGTTCTCCCTGGTGCTTGACTTGGTCAGTCTGGAGACTTACTCCTACTACAAGGGTTTCATTTTGGCGTAGATTCTCATTATTTTTTTCCTTTGTACAGGATGAAACCCTTGTCCATTGTAGCTTGAATGAGCTGGATGATGCAGCACTAACCTTTCCTGTACTCTTCCAAGATGTCATATACCAGGTAAAAATCCAAGCGGTCTTTGTGTGAATACATTGTTTGTAAGTAGCATAACACTAGAGGGTGCTATAGAGCCGTTTTAAGAGACGAAGAAAAGTGTCCAGGAGTTTCAAGCAAGTCTCTAATGTTGAGTGATTTGAAAAGTGTGAAACTTAAGAAATTAAATGTTTTTCCCCTATTTTTTTGGGGGGGGGGCTAAAATCCTGCATTCTTAGGGGCTAAATCCTAATTCACAATTTCTCTTAGGTTTATGTGCGATTGAGGCCATTTTTCAGAGAGTTCCTTGAACGTACTGTTTTGGCTTCATATTTAGCCTGTGTATTTTTTATATTTTAGTTTTTTAAGCAGGTGTTCTTTAAAGAGATGTCACCTTTATGTATTAGTGTTAATTACATGGAAGTATTTTTGTGTTAACTTTTGGAGTTAATGTAGCATTTGCCCAGAGCTAATCTATTCTAACTCAGCTGCAAAGGAGAGGAGGAAGGGCTAAAGCCTGGTAGAGCCCTGTTTATAGCACCAGCATAAGTCTCATCGCTGTGGTTTAAACCTGCCTGCGTGACGTTCTGGTTTTTCTTTAATTCTGGGGGAGGGGGGAGGTGTAGCTGTGTCAAGAGGTATATTGTGACGTAAGCTAGATGAATGAGTGTGCATCATAGTCTGAGAGTAAGAGATGATCACACTGCAAATTTTCGTCATTTCCATTCTTCTGATATTGCCTTTTCAGTTCTAAAGATAAAGATGATACTTCAAATTGAGTAGGAGTTGAAACTACAGTAGTGCCATTCAAGGTGAGTGAAGCAGGGCCAGGCTAGTTGTATCCCCTTCTCTCTTTTTCTGCTCTATCCTGTTTGTTTTGGAAATGAACTTGTTCACTTTCTACATGTCATTGGTGCCATTTATGCTGTTTGCATTTACAGTGTGCAGTTTTCTGATAAAAGGGTCATTCTTAGTAATAGACAATCACTGATTACATCATTTGTCTACATTGGATTGTGACCCTGTCATAGTGTTTGTTTTTTCTGGAAATATTATTTTCATAACACTTTTTTTTTATGAGGCCTTTTTAAAAAAAAAAGTAGCATAACACTAGAGGGTGCTATAGAGCCGTTTTAAGAGACGAAGAAAAGTGTCCAGGAGTTTCAAGCAAGTCTCTAATGTTGAGTGATTTGAAAAGTGTGAAACTTAAGAAATTAAATGTTTTTCCCCTATTTTTTTGGGGGGGGGGCTAAAATCCTGCATTCTTAGGGGCTAAATCCTAATTCACAATTTCTCTTAGGTTTATGTGCGATTGAGGCCATTTTTCAGAGAGTTCCTTGAACGCATGTCACAGATTTATGAGGTAAGCCTTCATCCATTTTACTCCACATAACCTTTCATCCTTTATATAGTGGACTGAAGTGTTCCACTGTTGACTTTTTCCCTTCTAGATCATTCTCTTCACTGCCTCAAAGAAAGTTTATGCAGACAAGTTGCTGAACATTCTCGATCCGAGGAAACAGCTGGTGCGGTCTGTGGACATCTTTTTATTTTTCCTTTATTTTAATCATTCCCAAGACTCTTCCTTATGACTGTTTAAAGTAAAAAAAATGTAAATAAAAATCTGTATTTTTTTTTTTTATTTCTGTTCCTTTCTTTCTTTTTTTAAACCGTTTTTGTTATACGAGTAAATGTAAAATTAGGCTGGGTGTCAGTTGTTGGGTAACCCAGCCTCAGTTTTGTCATTGCTGTGCAGAGTTTCTTTGTAGCATTTGGTTACAATGAGGGATTGAGAGATTGGAGTAGATGGGGAGCTTTGGCCTCTGGCACATGTATACTCCACACCATCCTCAGGTGTCAAACCTTTGCTTTGAATGCATTATTGATTCTAGTCCTGGAGATTTATTTCGTTCTTCTCTCTGTATGTGTTTCCGATATGTTCTAGGCACCGATTATTTCGTGAGCACTGTGTATGTGTGCAAGGAAACTACATTAAGGATCTGAATATCCTTGGACGGGATCTGTCCAAGACTATAATTATTGATAACTCACCACAAGCCTTTGCTTATCAGGTGAGCTGATCACGGTTGCCTTTTATCCAAATAATTACAGTTTAAGATTATTTAAAAGTAACCTTTTTTGTTATTTTTAGATTGTAATAAATTACAAGATCAGTCACACTTTTAATAGAAGATATCTGTGAATCATCATACTATGTAAGGCTCTAAATCCCTTATTGTTCAATTTTATATTCAGCAGCATTCCCCCCAGGCCACCCAGAATATATTAGTAATTATTGAGTAGTAATTTAGAAAGTAATGAAGTATTGTCATTGGTGCATGCGTAAAGTGTATATATAAGTACAGAGTTCAGGTGTGTGACTGGGCTCTTTGGGTAGATGACCCAATACAGAAATACCCTAGAGAGATGAAGGAAAATCTATGTAACTAAAATCACCAACCCATGTGTTTCACTCACAGCTTTCCAATGGGATCCCAATTCTCTTCACTGCCTCTAAGAAAGTTTATGCAGACAAGTTGCTGAACATTCTCGACCCGAGGAAACAGCTGGTGCGGTCTGTGGACTTCTTTTTATTTTTCCTTTATTTTAATCATTCCCAAGACTCTTCCTTATGACTGTTTAAAGTAAAAAAAATGTAAATAAAAATCTGTATTTTTTTTTTTTATTTCTGTTCCTTTCTTTCTTTTTTTAAACCGTTTTTGTTATACGAGTAAATGTAAAATTAGGCTGGGTGTCAGTTGTTGGGTAACCCAGCCTCAGTTTTGTCATTGCTGTGCAGAGTTTCTTTGTAGCATTTGGTTACAATGAGGGATTGAGAGATTGGAGTAGATGGGGAGCTTTGGCCTCTGGCACATGTATACTCCACACCATCCTCAGGTGTCAAACCTTTGCTTTGAATGCATTATTGATTCTAGTCCTGGAGATTTATTTCGTTCTTCTCTCTGTATGTGTTTCCGATATGTTCTAGGCACCGATTATTTCGTGAGCACTGTGTATGTGTGCAAGGAAACTACATTAAGGATCTGAATATCCTTGGACGGGATCTGTCCAAGACTATAATTATTGATAACTCACCACAAGCCTTTGCTTATCAGGTGAGCTGATCACGGTTGCCTTTTATCCAAATAATTACAGTTTAAGATTATTTAAAAGTAACCTTTTTTGTTATTTTTAGATTGTAATAAATTACAAGATCAGTCACACTTTTAATAGAAGATATCTGTGAATCATCATACTATGTAAGGCTCTAAATCCCTTATTGTTCAATTTTATATTCAGCAGCATTCCCCCCAGGCCACCCAGAATATATTAGTAATTATTGAGTAGTAATTTAGAAAGTAATGAAGTATTGTCATTGGTGCATGCGTAAAGTGTATATATAAGTACAGAGTTCAGGTGTGTGACTGGGCTCTTTGGGTAGATGACCCAATACAGAAATACCCTAGAGAGATGAAGGAAAATCTATGTAACTAAAATCACCAACCCATGTGTTTCACTCACAGCTTTCCAATGGGATCCCAATTGAAAGCTGGTTTATGGACAAGAATGACAGCGAACTTCTGAAGCTGGTACCTTTCTTGGAGAAACTGGTGGAATTGGTATGTTGTCATGTTCTTCACCTCTTAGTTTTCTTGACTTTCCTTTCAAGGTGTCTCTGTGAACATTATACAAGTGTAATACGTATTTATTTATATTTTAATGTATTATTTTTGTATATATAAAATAAGAATTCATGAATGAGTCTAAATACAAATTGTACTTTTCCATTGTCTGTCCACAGAATGAGGATGTGCGGCCACATGTTCGCGAGCGGTTTCGGCTTCATGACCTCCTTCCCCCTGACTGAGCGCACAGAGTGGGACAGGACAGTAACAAAGACAACAAATGCAGATATACGTTTTGCATAATAACATCATTGCCATTTAATCTTGAAATTAACTTTTTTTTTTTTATTCCCCACAAATTTTCATTGCTTTGAAAACATCAAAGCAAAAATGACTCCTTTTTCGGCACTTTTTGCCATTTGTTCAGTCAGAGGGGTTTGAAGTTTCTTGTGTGGTGGCTTCAGTTGTTTCATCCAATACAAAGTGAATGTGTAGCAGTCAGAAGAGAAGAGGATCATGTTGTCTTTTGGTGCTCCCAATGGGATTGACACTGTTGGGCTTTTGACCAATTTCATAAGTAATGGCCAGTAAGAAAATCGTACTGTCTGACAGAAGTTAGATGCTTGTGAGTGAATGTTTTTTCTATGCTAAGTTTCATTTTTCATTAATGTTTTCAGTATGCATTCCTCCCCATCTGTACACGTTGCTTGGTGTTTACTTCAAATCTTGTTCTCTCAACGCCTGGCTTGTTTTGTTTGCCAAAATGTGTTCGTTTCGCAAAGAGCATCTTCTGGGTAGATTATAGTTCTGATTTTCACAGCACAGTGGAATCACTCTTTTTATATATATATATATATATATATATATATATGGTGTGATTGAGAATGGTTTAAACCAGAGTGATGTCTGTTTTATAAAGAAAGATTTGCAGCAACTAAATTCTTAAATTGTTTAAATAAGACGTTTCCTACCAGTGAATCATAAGTCTGCAACTTCCATCTATTGTCTCTCCACAGGTATTTATTCACCTTTCAAGAGCCAACAACATATTAATTAGTAGCATCTCAAAATGGTATTTTGTCAGCCACTGTTTTATTACATATTTTAAGTACTGTTTTGGCTTCATATTTAGCCTGTGTATTTTTTATATTTTAGTTTTTTAAGCAGGTGTTCTTTAAAGAGATGTCACCTTTATGTATTAGTGTTAATTACATGGAAGTATTTTTGTGTTAACTTTTGGAGTTAATGTAGCATTTGCCCAGAGCTAATCTATTCTAACTGAACTGCAAATAAGAAGATGGAGGGCTGAAGCCTGGTAAAGCCCTGTTTATTGCACCAGCATAACAACAGTCTCATCGCTGTGGTTTAAACCTGACTGCCCCTGATCTGGTTTTTATTTTATTTTAGGGGAGGGGGGCGGTGTAGCCGTGTCAAGAGGTATTGTGTGACATGAGTGTGAATGAAAGTCTGGGAGTAAGGTAAAGGCCCTGGCACTTTCTTACAAAGAAAATATTTTGTATGATTGTCAAAGAGCAGTAGTGTATTAAGTGTAAAACATAATGCAGAGGTTTGTTTCATATGTACAACCAGTTCATTGTAATGTGCATTACTTCTGTACAAAGCATATTGTACTAAAAACATGCAGCTTCATGAAAAAAGAGTTAAAGGAAATCTTTTTGTATTTTTGATTACTTGTATTCCAAAAGGCATGTCATATCTATTTTTTAAAATGTATTCATTTTCAAATGTATTAATGCAGAACATGTCATCAGTGTTTTTTGTTTTTTTTTCCTTTTCATCTTTGTATTTTGTATGTAGTTGGCACAATCACTGAACATTCTCCGCATGTAAAAAGCCTGTTATGTGAGAGTTGGGATTTTAATCAAGGCACTTTTTTTGCAGATGAATGTTTCAGGTTTGTTTTCTTTTATACTCCATCTTCAAAAACCATATGGCTTGCGATTGTCCTTGAGCTGCATTGGGGAAACATTCTAGGTCTAAATGTCATTACCTGAAACGTGTTATTTAAGATTGTTCATATAATGGAAATTAAGTCTTTGGAAAATTGCATGCTCTTTTATTTTAATGTTAGCTTATGTCAGAACAACATGTTAGATACTTAAGAATGGATGGTTGTATTTCATGTCTTTTTCTGCTACTTCATTTTACCATCAAATGGTGTGTAATATCAAGGAGATTTTATGAATATGATTATGACTTGTATCAATTTTGTGTGATGCTGTCAGCATAAATGGCATCTTGTTGATGCAACCTCACAAAAGTGAACTGAAAGCCTTAATGTCACTAGAGTTAGAGCAAGTTAAGGTTAATGCACATAAAAGGAGTTAAGATCAAATTTTACCTATACGTTTTGTATATACAAGGAGTTTCAGGGTTCCCACAATCATGGAACCAGATAATTGTGATTTCCAGGCCCGTAGCAGTCATGGAAATGAATAACATTTTCAAGTTATGGAAATGTCTTTAGTGACTTTTTTTTATAGTCTATTCTGCTTTCCGGTATGTCATCAGCTTGAAGTTTTCTGTGTGTACAAGACGGTCAAAAGGTGTGGGAACCCTGAAGTTTAAAGGCTTAATGTTAACTTACAAAAAATGCTCAATTGATCTTTTATTATTACAGTACTTGCTTTCCTGTAGTAAACCGTAGAGAATGGCACTGGCTTAATTCCCTGGATTCATTTGATAAAATGCAAATGTGTACCTTGAATGCCAGTCACTTTGGATAAAAGCCTCTGCCAAATGTGTACATGTAAATGTATTATGGTAACAATTCTTACCATAGATTGTAATTACAATGGTTTTAGCAAAAGTGAGGCACATAAGTTTTATGATGGGTTGCCTTTTAAATATCAGGAACCAATCAAATCAACATGAATAACGGCTAACATTAATGTTCTATATTAATATTATAATATAAAAATTTAACTAAAAACATTAATATTCATTTTTAAATTAAAATCTACAATGTAAATCAGCCACAGATGGCGTTTTTAAATTATTGGATAGTCAGATACAAAAATGATGCATTTCTGCTAAATCAGTTGTGAGGATCTGTTTTAAAGTTAGACTTTATACGTTTTATTTATTTATAAGAACTGCTTTGAGTTATGAGCATACTTTTGCGGTTCAAAATGAAACGGCTGTTATTAATATAACATTTTGAAAAAGGGTTGCTCTAAAAAAAAAATCAGCATTTTTCAGTCACTGTATTCGCTAATGCACACAGAACAGTTAACCTATCTTCGCTGTTATTAGCAGTGTTGTCAACTATGCTCGCGCTGTTCTACCGCGTGCAGAAGTGACACAGAGGGCCAATTATCTTACACCCACCCACCTGTGCTTACGTTTGTTTCTACCTGTGTCACTGCTCGGGTGTACATTACTGTGATCGAGATGCTGAAGTCAACACGACCTGTTAATATTTCAGCATTTTCGGCGGTGTCTCAACTCCCAAATCCCTTCCGCGTGTTTCTTGGCCTCGGTTTCTCACCTATTTTCTGCTGCTGTTTAATTAGGCGACTGATGTCGGATTGGGTTGCAGCGATACGGCAGCCGTGATAGAACAGAGACGGAATCCAGGAATCACTTCACAGAGAGGCTACATTACAGGACAAGTATTGCACAGTATGTTATGTTAGTAATATTACGAAATAAAAAGAAATGAAGTCTCTCCCGGCAGTGGTCATGCTTGTGTTAAATTAACAAACCGCCTCAACGACATCAGGATTTTTCTCGGTAAAAATGCACCACGGAGGTAGTTTGAAGTTGCTCATGCTCAGCATCGTTTTAGGTAAGAGTTGTTTTCTTTCTTTCTTGTCTGTACTTGTACAATTTTAAATACCTGCCAGCTCGGAATGTTTAAGAAGAACTTGTTTTATAATTTATGTCAGAGTAAAGATAAAATAGTAAAACCAACATTTGTTTTTCTTACATTACACTTGACGTTACCCATATTAAATATAGTTTAAAAAAAAGTAATGTACTGTTTCAGCATGCACCTGAAAAGAAATAATTTATGAATACCTGGGGCCTCATGTATACAACTTTACGTAGATTTAATCCTAAATGTGCGCGTACGCACAAAAGCTAGATTTTGCTTACATGCAAACGTTTTCAGATTTATAAAGCAATGCGTACACCAGACCACGGAGGTAGTTTGAAGTTGCTCATGCTCAGCATCGTTTTAGGTAAGAGTTGTTTTCTTTCTTTCTTGTCTGTACTTGTACAATTTTAAATACCTGCCAGCTCGGAATGTTTAAGAAGAACTTGTTTTATAATTTATGTCAGAGTAAAGATAAAATAGTAAAACCAACATTTGTTTTTCTTACATTACACTTGACGTTACCCATATTAAATATAGTTTTTAAAAAAGTAATGTACTGTTTCAGCATGCACCTGAAAAGAAATAATTTATGAATACCTGGGGCCTCATGTATACAACTTTACGTAGATTTAATCCTAAATGTGTGCGTACGCACAAAAGCTAGATTTTGCGTACATGCAAAAGTTTTCAGATTTATACACCAGAATCTGCGCAAAATTCCCTTTGTAATACCCAGTCAGCGGAAGACTGCGTACATGAACCTTCACCCCGTCTCCCCCAGACAGCAGAGAAAGAGCGAGAGCGTCTACCTCAGCAGCAACAAAACTCGCATTCTCACATCTGTAGCGCTTAGTTTGATCTTTAATGTTAGGTCTTTCGTATTCTTGAAACAAAATTAATTCTTAAGCTAGATAAATGAGCGCTGTTAGGTGCATATCCAATCGTTTGTGTGGAGAGTGGAAACTAAAGCAGGACATGAAGGCGCCAGCGCGATCACTTGCATTTTTTTAAGAACAGCGGAAACTTATGTCATAATATTTTAAGAATAAAGTTAAAATTAAGATAATAAAATATAATTTTATTATCTAAAATAAAAATATAAATTATATAATGTGAAAATTCCACCCATAGGCCTACTCTGTGGCATCCGTCATTCTTTTGACTTTTTTAAAAACTCTGATTGATCGATTCATGAGACATTCGTTTGTATGAAGTTGTTCTGATTTTTAAAGAGCGTAAAAAGACGTTTGTTGTTTGTATTTTATCATAAAATTGACAGAAGGCTGAGACTTTGTAGTAACAAAGCGCAAATCTGCGATTATTGGGTGGCTTGCGTGCTTCAAATAATGAATGAACCTTACTTTAAATGCATGCTTATGGCTCATTATTATTAATCGAAACAAACATCAACAAAAAAACCCCATTAAACTTTGAGCTTTTATTAACAAAATAAATATGCTTTACTCACGTTTAACACTATATATAATATTATTATTATAATATTAAATATTATTTCTCAGCCCCCCCAGCTCAAAATACGTTCCCGCGGCATCTAATGCCACTTCAGATGCAGCTTCTGTGTTCCCTTTGCATTGCATGAATTTTGTTGATTTTATTTGTTTGGTAACTGCCCCAAATGTCTTATTATTATAATTGACTTTATTGATTAAATATAAGACACACTTCTAGAAAAAAATGGCTTCACAAAGGTAAAAATGCCCATAAAGGGTAAAAATAATTTAAAACTCGCTGGAAAAGATTAATTTCTGTCACTGCTGTGAACTGACCACCACACAGAGTCAGCTGTCCATGACAGTCCTAAAGTGCAACACACTCAGCAAAATATCATCTGATTATCAATCATTATCGATAAAATCCCAGAAAATATAGAGATAACACTTTTTGTCAACATCGCACACCCCTAGGCTAGATATTTAATTCTTCTTTGCTTAGTGATTGTTTGGTACAAATTTGTGGTGGGGGTGGGGGCTGGTTAGGGGGACCCCCCAAGAGCTTTGACACAATTCGAACACTGAGTTAAGGGTACAATACGTTAGGAAAATATGAGATACGGACTATAAATGCGTTTTGAGACATCACTATTCTAATTTATGCAATTTTGCCTAAAAGGTAAACATATATTTTAGAATGTTTATAGCCTATATTTGTATGGAAAGAGATAGGCCTAATCTTTTTGCAGTGTAAATAGCTGACTCACTGCGTCAATAACAAAACATTTTGAAAATAAAACGCGCATATCTTATGGTGAGCGTGATTTCACCAAGTACAACATGTTCCTGGATCAACATCCTTGTTGATCCTGGAACAACATTCCAATCAACCAATCAGAATTGAGATATCTTTTCAGGAAATATCTGTTTTAGGCGTAAAATCAGGATTAGGTGCTTCTACACCCTTGTTAATCAGCTATCACTTCCCTATGATTTTAGGAATAAATTATGGTTAAGGTTAGGTTTAGGGGTAAGGATTGGTTTAAGTCTATATTTTTGGACAATAATGTTGATCCAGGATCATTAAAAGATGTTGATCAAGGAACATGTCTTACTTGGCAAAATCATTAGGCTACTGTCTGTGCACCTGTGAACAGAGGTTCTACTGTCATCGGACCTGTTCAAACTAGCCAATGGACTGTTTGATCAACGAGCGCATCCTTATGTCTGTCGTTACCATCTGTGTTCCAAAGCCATCAGACGAAGTCAAGTTCACATCAATGATCATTATTCGTGCAAAAGTATTTTCTCAGAACATGAGTTTTGCTATTTAAAACACAATTTAAAGCGGAATTGTCATACGCCAAGCAATCCTCGGTGTGATTAAAACATTAAATCACATAGCCTACCACAGGAACATTGTTCGAAAGCAGCACATCCACTGGGGGTGCCTCCAGGACCAGGGTTGGGAACCACTGGTCTAGAGTGTCCGTACGGTGCGCACATATTTACGCCTAGTTTATTTTTTATAAATCTTGACATGTGCGTGGAAAATTGCGTACGTACATTTCCATGCCCATTTTGTGCATACGCAACGTTTATACATCAGGGCCCTTGGTGTCCGTTTATCACCAAGTATTTAAAATGTATTCACTCTAAGGCAGTAAGACCATTTTTTTTACCTTTTCTTCAAAGGGATTGCATGTGGTGACTCTATAAAGGTGACCTCATCACCTAGGACCATCATCAGACCAAGTGAAAAGAGCTCCAGGAGTGAGGATGAATTTGAGAGGAGCATCAAAGTGTTGATAGAGAACATCAGATCCTTGTCAAAAGAAGAACATGGAGAAGAGGCCTCACCAAATCTTCATCAGAGCATGAGCAGAATGTCAGCACCCATTGAGAGAATCGCAATTGACAGCACTAACCTAGATACTTACTTGACAATATTCAACAGTTTATTCTCCATATACCAGCCCGCAATGATTGACAGTTTCATTGAAACTCTCCCTCAGACTTTAATTTGCGTTTTAGTGGACAGACAGCACTGTGGATGGCAAGGAGATTTAACCAGTATCGTTTCATCTGCATTGAATGAACAATTACTTTCTGTGATCTCCTCTGTTAAAGCTGAAGCTTGCATGACAACATCTAATCTGCGAATGGCAGACTCCACTGTGGCTCAATTAAGGTCTCTTCAGGAGATGTTGACGAATGTTTTGTCCTCAGACCTCCCATTTTATCTGCTGTCAGACAACTTTTTAGCCTTATGGAATAGTTTTATGGACATGGCAATTCCACCAGTGATGTCATTCATGTCTGATTTCATGTTGAGTGCTCTTCAAACGCCAGTGGATTTTCTAAACCTGGGATTACAGTTTGGCATTAAGATCCCTACCCTAGACCAAAGTGAGAAGTGTCAACAAGGTGTGTCATAGCTTTAGGTTAAGTTCAGTTCTTCAGTATTGTTTGTTTTGTGTGTATTAGAATACTTTTTCAGTGCAGTAAGTGATTGTTCTTGTTTTCTTCTGTCTTGTGTATACAGGTGATCTCAAACAGCTTATCATGTGGTATGTCAGTGGAAGCCCATATTCCTGTTACACATTTGGAGAGATATATTATATTATATTATATTATTATAATGATACTCTTTTTTGTTATCATTCTTTTTTTAAGTAAAAAAGCAATGTAAACTAAATTCATAGCCTATTACTCTTTACTGATGATAGAAATGTTCATTTCCATTTGTGTTTTACTTTAAAATGACTCAATTCATTCTATGCCTTGTTTTCTGTATTTAGGGGCATGAATAATAATGTAAGCTGGTCTTTTGGACAGTCACTTCTGGATATGTTTTTGGCCCCTGAAACTCCTCCTTGCAGTTTCCCAAGTCCAGAATGCCAGGCCACAGGCAGCATCCAGTTCGGTCGTACTGGCACAACCTCAGTGAACATTCCCACGTATAGTCTCACCTGCGAACGGCAAAACCTGAACCAACTCGACGAAACCCTTTGTGCAGCAATTTTAGGAGCAACATCTCAGGAATCCTATGTCCTTTATCAGATGTGTCGAGCGCTCCGCACACTCTCTCAAACTGAAGTGACAAAGGTCTGGAGGAACGTGTGTCACATGATCAAGAACGTCAGTTTACCTCTCATTGAGCCCTGCAGTGATCCTGGCATCGCACAATCAAGTCGTATTGCGCGGTCCACTCTCAGCCTCAGCGAACTACTCTGCGACTATCAGAACTGGACTATTGCTGACGCTGTGGACCCAGCTCTGGTCACAATGTGCAGTGAAAATGATCATGCGGCATTCATTCTTGCTGTGTGTAACAATGCTGAAGCTATGCAAGTGCTGGTCAGAAATCCTAGTAATGCTTGGGTGTGGGAATTTTGTGCAAACGTGTCAGACACGTACATAGTGAACCTGTATTGTTCATATAACATGTGGACTGCTGAAACCATCGACCCATCAATAGTGACGTTCTGCTGGTATAATGACATGGAGAGATTTCATTTTTTTCTGTGTGACAGTATGCCCTTCTTTATGGTTGTGTTCTCCAGTGAAGAAAACAACTGGCTGAAGCCCAATTGCTCTCAACCTCCTCCACAAATCAACATCAACACCCTTGTGGCTGAGTCTTGCAAATACTCCGAATGGAAGAACGTACGAGCAATCACCCCTGAACAGATCTCTGTATGTATCCAAAATGATGAGGTTCGATTCATTAACGAGGTGTGTGTTAACCACACGTTTGTCACTGAACTTTTGCTGAAAAGTGAAAATGCTTGGGTAGAGCAATATTGCACATATTCTATCAGGAATCCCCCTACAAGCCCACCGCCGCTGAGCATTGATATTTGGTGTAACTATAGCAAATGGACTAACATGTCTGTGGATCCATCTGTGGTTGCTCTATGCTGGCAGTATGACCAGATCGGCTTCCATCAGAACGTCTGCTGCAACATACCCTTGTATGACAAGTTGTCTCTTCATGTTGACAACCAATGGCTGATTAGAGAGTGCTCTGATAATGACACCACAAATGTGTTGGAGCAACTTTGCGTCTATTCAGATTGGAGCCAGCCTACTATTGTAGACATGACTGAACTTGCTCTCTGTGCAGATCTTGACACTGAGAACTTCACTCGGAATGTATGTGCCAACGCTACGGTTCTCCAGAATCTGCTGGCAAATTTAGACAACACCTGGTTATTGGAGCAATGCTCAAACCTGACTGCGCCTGGCCCAGGTGGTGGGGCTGGGAACGGGGGGAGCCTGATAGGTTTCCGACCGGCTGAGCAGTGTCAGTACTCCAGTTGGGCTTTGGTGCTCCCGGATGCTGCTCTCCTCGCTCTTTGCTGGGACTATGACCAGGCCAACTTTATCTCCTTCATCTGTGCTGACTCTTCCATGCTCACCCACATCACTCGGGAGCCCTCCAGCCTCTGGGTCAGCACTCTCTGTGCTACATACACAGCTCCCCAAACCACCAGTGTCGGTGGGAGCAACGAAACAACTTCCCAGCCATGTCTAACTAGGGAGTTAGCTAAGAAGCTAAACTGGACATGCAGCACAGACTTCAGCGCTGTCTGCCAACCAGGTGCCAGTCAAGTCCAGGGTCTTCGGTTGCTGTTGCGCTGTGGGATAAAGATCATCCAGCCTCGCTTGGAGAATCTCATGACTACACGGGTGACATCGGTGGTCAAGCGGGCCACCAGCCTGTGGGTTGTCCTGCTGTTGGCTTTAGAAGAAAGCCATTTGACCTCTCTGAGGGTGACCGAGAATATTCGGCTCAGTGTGTTTGACTCAATTGTCATCTACATGGACAATGAGACCAATTTTGACAACAAGCGTGTGCTTTTGCAGTGCTTTGGGGTTGGTATCATTATTAAATTGCTACTAACCGAAGTAATTCATATTAAGAACAGGGCATATCATTGTTTTCATTAGACCACTGTTTCCCAAAAATGACACTGTGAAGTAGTTCTGGAAGTTCTTCTAGTTTTTCTGATTATTAATTAAGCATATCCCTTACCAGGTTCACCACTATTTTGTAATTGACCCATGATCTAGCTCATCAACATGAGGTGTAAGGTGTTAGACTTGTCACCGGATAATCTAAATCTCTTCCTTAGCATGTAATATTAACTCTTGAGTCATTTGATTTGTCTCTACATTAGTATTGTGATACAAATACCTAATGTATGTTGTTGTTGTTCCTATCAATGTTGAGATTGTTCTTCTTGTTATGTTATAGGACAATATTATTTTATGTCAATAAATACAATGTTATTATACTGCATTTCCAGTTGAAACTTTGCATGTGTGTATTTCAGAAAGTTCTGACCAGTCTAATGCAAACAGGAAGAGATGTGCCCACTAACTTTTTCTTGATCAAGGTTGGATTAACAACTTTATTTGCATGTTTTCAGTTTTTAGCTTTGTGCTGCTAAAAATAACACTTAAAAGTGTTGGAGCCAAATTCATGTTTTGCTTTGTCAATCTGCATTATCATTCATACACAATATCTGCTTTTGTTTGCTGAAATCAGTGTGCGAGTAGCACTTCTCATTATTGCTTTTACAGGAGTATTTCCGTATTCCTCTATCTCATTTGAGATCAGTGCTCAGTGCAGCAGACAGCATAATCGTGAGGGAGATCCTGCTGTACTATAACAGGAACTATGCCACTTTGCAGGTAGACCATCTCATCATTGCATCATTATATATTAAAAAAAGAAGGAACAAACAATCAAGATAAATGCATCATCAGATATAATTTACAGTCTTTTCTTTTTTGAAGCTAACAGATGATTACCTGCACACCATGGTGTCTGTGCTCTTCCAAATTCACTTGCCCAGGGATATTAGCCTGTTTCCTGACATGGGTCTTTTGTTGGCTCTAGCTACCCCTTCAGACATCTTGTCAATGCCTCCGCTACAAAATAATATCAATGCGTGAGTGACACACATATATACCTGTTTAAAAAGCTTAAAAAGAGCCATCTATTAATCACACCATTCACTTCTTGTTTATTATCTTTATTATTATAATATTATAATTATTATATATAATATGATATAGTATTATAGTACTATTTATATACTATTATAGTATTTTTTTATTTTTATTTTGAATTAACTTTTATATTTTCAGTTTTCGTTTAAATTTTATTTTTAGTTTAGTCATTTTTCCTCTTTTTTTAAAAGATATTTCTGTTTAGCTTTAATTTATTTTTATCTAAAATTCAACTTTTTAAAATTTCATTTAGCTCCCAAGGCAACAGTTCTCATTTGGCGAGTTTTTTTTATTTAATATTTATATATTTTTTTCAACTTTATTATTAAAATTGTTATACTTAATAAATTTGTAATACTTTTAGTTAACAATAATAACATATAAGGTTTTTACACATAATTCAAATTGTTTAAAACATCTCCACTCCTCTACTTTTCTCCAGGTTAAGCATCATTAACTTCAGCATCAAAAACCTTTCCCTGGAGCAGCAGCAAGCGTTTGGTCGATGGTTCAGTCAGTCCATGAGCTTGCCTAACATGACAGCCGGCAGCTTATCCTTTATCAGAGACACTGGTAACCTGATCGCCTATCTGCCCTTCCAGAGCTTCCAGTACCTCTCACCTGCTCAGGTAACAGCCCCAATACCTCACAAAGATACCTAAACCCATCTGGCTCCAGTTAACCCTCAGGCAGCTCAGCTGGGGAAAATGCCAATGCTTGCCACTGGTTCATTGTAACAGACATGACCTCGTAGTCTGTTTTCAATAAATAAACACAGAAACACATGAATTAAGAATGGCTGTGTAGTGGACTGTGCTACTAACACCATAATGAAAGGTTCTTCACTGCTGTCCATATGAACAGGATATTTCAGAATATACAAATAAATTTAAGATTAAATGTACAGTTTGGTAAACAAATTAGGATGTGTAGGATTTACCTTGAAACACTCAGAAATTGCGAGTCAATTTCACAAATACACTGTAATCCCTTTGGTTGGGCACTTGGAACTTTGTTTATGTTACTATAATTATCTTCCTGTTGATGCAGTAATGCATTATGAAATCAGAGTTATTTGATTTCAAAGGAAGAAAAGTAGTAAATAGTTGCTTTTAGAAAGTGACCTATCTTCTAATTAAATAATTAGTGCATTTATTGTGTGTGTTTATTAATGAACTTTATCAATTTTCTTTTTTCATAAATACCATGAGATGCTTTTATTTGAGTTTATATAATCCTATTGTTGTGCTACTACTGACACAAGACAGCAAATACAATTGGCAAATAAAAATAACAACTGTAAAACAAAGCAACTGCATAATTTATTCATGCCGCAATGCACTCTGGGAGTCAGTGAGTAGCTATACTAAGTCATGAGTAAACCTAAATGAAAGGATCAAGTACCCCCAACAGTTCTTTTTTAGTTACTATAACTCTTGTGTAAGTAAACTATACTAACTAAGCATTTGTCAGTACAACATAATATTCCTATTTCACTTTACTTATCGGTTTGCATATTTTAAATCGGTTTGCATGCTTTTTTTAAGTAAGCCCAACTAATTAGATTTTACAGTGTGATACAAAGCAATAAAAACAGCAATTAACATTGAATTAAACATGAAATTTTAAAGTAGAAAGGATGTAATAGTGTTTTCTTGTCATATGTACTCTAATAATCTTTGTTTTAAAAGCTTTGAAAAATCAGATTTTACACTCTTAAAAATGCTGGGTTAAATACAACCTAGTGCTGGGTAAAATAGGGACAAACCCAGCAATTGGGTTGT
>NW_015638975.1:182818-206824 GCF_001515625.1 Sinocyclocheilus rhinocerous | reverse complement strand
GTTTTGACCCAGCGGTTGGGTTACTACCCAGAAGGTTGGGTTAAACATTTAACCCAACCGCTGGGTCAAAACAACCCAATTGCTGGGTTTGTCCCTATTTTACCCAGCACTGGGTTGTATTTAACCCAACATTTTTTAGAGTGTATAGTGTAGTCATTCCATTTTAAAAATGACACTTTAAGTTCATATTTAAAATGGCCATTTGATAGTTTGAAATGACTAATAAATAGTCTAAAATTATCAGTTGACATATCTTGACTAATTTTGTTCTCATTGTCCTGTGTTTTGTTTTCATAGCTGCTGGATGGTTTGGATGTCCTGATGAGTAATCGGTTGGGTCTCCTTAATCAGCAGTTCATTGCTCAGAGTCTCATTGGAACCTTCGGGAATCTCACTGTCAACCAGATCAGGAGGTTAGCTAAATACAATGTTGTTTTACTCCATTAAAATGAAATTAATACAATTCCTTGTATTTTTTCAGATTTGGGACATGGAAATGTAAAAAGCAAAAATAAAAAAAAAATAAAATAGTTTCCTCTCACACCCCTCCAGGTTAGGTAATCTGTCCTGTCTGGCTCACCCCAGCCAGCTGATGTCATATGCAGGAACAGAAGCCTACTCAGTGATCCAGGACAACATCAGGACGTGTGCGGTCCAGGGTTTTAGTGTTCCTAGCAATATGGTCAGTAAACATGTTCCAGATCAACTGTCTCATTTTTATCGTTGTCACTTATATTCACCCTCTTCATTAAAAAACAACCCCCAGTTGAAAAATATCCCTTACGAAAATTAACCATGGTTTTACAATAGTAAAAGTGAATTAACCATGGTTTTTTGACATATTGATTATCATTTGTATAACCACAGTTTTACTACAAATACCATGGTTAAACTATGGTTAGTGTAGCAAAACCATGATTAATTTGTGGTTACCACAGTTTAACTATAGTAAACATGGTTTTTTTTGGGGGGGGGGGGTTTATTTGTGGTAAAACCATGGTTAATTTTCGTACTGGATTGGTACATATAAAATAGCCTCAAGTTTGTGGTTACTTTTCGTTTTGTGTCCAGATTTCCAGCTTGGTCTTGAAATCGTCTGACCTGCAGTCTCCCTCCAGTCTCACTCCTCAGAGAGTCTCTGAGCTTGGCCCTTTTCTGCCCCTGCTGGGATCCAGTGTCCTGCAGCAGCTGACCTCAGCCCAGCTCATGCCTGCTCTCAGCACCCTCGCCTCTGTGCCTTTCACCCCTGCACAGGTATGCACCATTTTTGCCACGCATGCATACTTTTGCCACACAAGGCAAATAATTTAGCAAAATCTGCAGGCCACAAATATTTCTTACCAGTCATGATTCTATTCAAATTCTATTCAATTCTGATTCAAATTGTTTTCCAAAAAAGTATATTTGAAAAAGATATAGTTACAAAAAGGTTACAATACAATAAAAATCTGAAAAGTTGAAGAAAAAATTTAAAATAAAATAAAGGTAAACATTAAAAGGAATGTGAGAAACATTTCTAGCATCATACAAAAAATTGTCAACAACTGCCAACAAAATCTTACATTTTGTTTTCATGTTTTAATTTTGCAAGCATAGTATTAGAAATATTCAGCATTGTTACATGTTTTATTTGAGTCTCTCATGTTACATCAGCAAGGTTCAGACAGTAAGATGTCTTACAGTTTGATCTACACCATGCAATGTTACAGTTCTATTAATGCTACCAGACAGCTACTCTGTAGCATGGTTTTATTCACTTGCCTAAGACCATTTTTACTTGCATTTTGCATTTGGCATGTTAATTTTGGACATTGAGTATACCCAAGTGGGTGGAAAATTGAGTAGAGGTCAGTGGTTACAAGCAGGCAGTGCGGGTTTAGTCTTGAGGGCTCTGCAACAGATGGAAGACTGCTGTCAGAGGAGCCATGGTATCTGATATAGGTAGAGGATTGTGTCACTGCTCAACCCTTTTAATAATTTCTGCATGACCAAACATGAATTCTGCTTGTCCATCTCAATGTGCACCCAAAACATAAGGAAGGCAGAGGATGGGAGCACAATGGTAAAATAGAAAGCTTCAGATGTCAACAGAATGTCTTTATTATAGGTTGAAAGGGGGAATGTCCTTGTAAAAGTCAGAAAATGTCTTTTAATTAAATAAATAAAAAACTACCTAATACCCATATAATTAAACATAAGAGACTTAATCTATCAGAATATTTATTCATCATCTTGTTTCATTGCTTTATAATGCACTGCCTTATTCACTGCCTATTAATCAGTATATATATTTTTTTTTCATAAAGGCACGTGTTATCTTCGACAAGATCTCAGCCAATTTTAGCGTAAGTATATCTTGAGAAAAGCTGTGCTTGCTCTGATATTTTCCATTTTAAATGTTTGAAAAGTCAGCCAGTGTCTCTGTGAACCTACATGTGTGTGTGCGTGTGTGTTTGTGTCTGTGTTTGAGATGTCAGCACTTTTGCACAGCCAGCTGGCCCACAACTCGGCGTAATCAACTCTGGGATATTTCAAGGACAATTGCATTGGCCTTACACACACTCACCCATCAGTTACTCTTTATAAATTTACTTTGCGTGTTTGAAAGTGCATGTAACATTTAGTGATTTAGTATATGATCCATGTGATTTGGCAGTTCCTCAAGGTATAGGATTGCACCAGGCACAAGGAAGTTGTCGAGCGGCCCTTTGTATTTTGTGTCTAAGGTTTAAGGGAACATTGTGATGTAGGTCAGATAGGGTGTCACTAGTGAGCTAGCGCATGCCTCACACATCCTCTTTCATATGTGTGGCATCATTGAGACTCCTAAAGGAAAAAATGTTTTTGGAATATAGTCTGCTTATGGCACATGTTCATTATTTAAGTTAAGACTAGTTACATTGTTTATGAAAGGGGTTTTCAAACATTTTTGATCCAGAGGGCCCCCTAATGGTGATAATTCCTTTATGATGGACCCATTTCCTAAAATATTAGGGCAGTCATACTGTATATTCACATTACCTTCCAAAAGTTTGGGCTTGTATTTATATTGTATTTATATTTTTGTGGAAACTGTGATTTTTTTTCTTTTTTCTTTGATGAATGTTCAAAAGAACATTTTGTAGCACTTTAGTATTGGGACCAATTCTCACTATTAACTAGTTGCTTATTAGCATGCCTATTATTAACATATTGGCTGTTTATTAGTATTTATAAAGCACATATTCTGCATGATCAAATTCTACATCCCTAATCCTACCCAATACAATAAACCTAACAACTACCTTACTAACTATTAATAAGCAGCAATTTAGGAGATTACTGAGGTGAAAGCCGTAGTTAATGGTTTGTTAATAGCGAGAATTGGATTTTAAAATAAAGCGTGACCGAACATTTATTTGAACATTACTTATTTTTTAACAATGTAATAGGGATGCACCGATGTATCGGCCGCCGATATTTATCGGCCGATTTTTCCTCAATTTACAACCATTGGCATATAAGGAAAAAGCTTAATAAACTGACAAACTTTAAATCCGAAGAACTGCGTGCTTTCATTTCCCATATAGCTCCGTAGACTAGAAAACCCATCAAAATAAGAGTCCCGCCTTAGTACAGGAGATCTCATACATATTTAAACTTACAAAAAATATTAAAATGTATACAAAAACAAATTAAAAGATTAATCATAATAAAGTCGGTTACAATAAAGGATTAATATGTATTTAATTTATACAGTGAAGTGTTATTTTACATTTGTTTACTTTATTTCTGTACCTGAAAACTGTTAAACCTACCTAAAAAGCACTGTTTATTTAATATGTATCTTTGTTCTGTTGTATTTATGTAGGCCTGTTAAATTTTAAATGGATCCAATCCATGTTCATTAGAAATTATTTGATGATGCAGCAATAAAACTGCTAGTATAATTTAATGCAGGTGTTTTTGAACTTTGCTGATTTAAAACATGATCTAAATTTTGATGCCAAAATTTCAAATAAGAGAGGAAGTGACAAATATCGGTATCGGTATTGGAATCGGCCAATAAGTGTTTGTGAAAAATCGGTATCGGTATCGGCCCCAAAAAATCCTATCGGTGCATCCCTACAATGTAATGTAATAGTCTTTACTATCACTTTTTCAGTTTTACTGAAAAAATAGTATTAATTGCTAATTATGTATTGTAAAAATATTATAAGACCACAAATCTTTTCAATAAATGGTTATTGAAGTATAATATTATTATATCTTTTTTTGTGCAAATTGTTAAAACATTATTTAAAGAAAATGTATTTTTTATTAAGTTGACATCATTAAATTATTATGTGAATTTAAGGGGAAAAAATGCAGTTGTTATGTATTTTTTCCCAGACCCCAGTTTGCTAAATTCTCAAATATACTGAATGTCATTTGAATGATACTGGACATCATATTTTGGAAATATAAGTGTGATATTTGTGCTCCCTCTCAGCTGGCTCTACCAGGCTCTGAGCATTTGTCTAGGCTGGGATCTCTTGTGAGTGGAGTAAAGGTGGAGACTCTATGGGCTTTACCGACTGATGTTCTGCTAGAAGCGTTACCTGCTATGAGCCTTCAGACACCTGGGCTCACCCCCCCACAGGTCAACACTATCATCTCTAAACTCTGGGTACGAAACTCACTCTAACAGATTTTCCCGTTAGGCTTCTGAACACGAACATCTCATATTGGAGTCCCTCTGCTGCTGATCAGAGACACTGCTGTACACACTCGCCTCTGGAACACACAGCAGGTATGTTCTAGTCCAGTCATACACACTTCATTCATAAACCACAATTACAGTACAATTATAGTTTTTTTTGGTGGTAATTTTATACTTATTTGCATACTGAATTTTGATTGGTCTTTTCTCCCTTGTACATATTTATTTAGACTTACATTCATACGTTTGGGGTCAATATGATCTTTTAATATTTTTGAAAAAAGCCTTTTATGCTCACCAAGGCTGCAAAATACAGTAAAACTATGTTACAATTTTAGTTACAATGTTTTTGTTAAAATTGTTACAGTTTTAAACAACTGGTTTCTATTGTAATATATTTTAAAATATGATTTATTCCTGTGATGGCAAAGCTGAATTTTCAGCCATTACTCCAGTTTTCAGTGTCACATGATCCTTCAGAAATCAGTCTAATATTCTGATTTGCTGCTCAATAGACATTTCTCTTTATTAGCAATGTTGAAAACAGTTTGCTGCTTGATTTGATTTTTGTCAAAATCGTGACAAATTGTTTCAGGATTTTGATGAACAGAAAGTTCCAAAGAACAGCATTTATTTGAAATAGAAATCTTTGGTGACAATTCAAAATATATATATATATATATATTTTTTTTTATCAATTTACTTTGTCCTGTAAAAAAAAAAAATATTGCTGACCCCAAAAATTTGAACTAGTGTATGTCTGTTCTTACACTGCAAAGACCATATAACATTTCATTAGCGCATAAACAAAACCTAAAATATAACTATGTAAAACTGTTCCACTATTCATATGCTGCCTTTCAAATATTTGTATTTCTTTTAGGAACTGCAAATCTGGTGAAGATCTTTTTTTATTATTATTATTAATAAAAAAAAAATTCAGAGTACAACACAGAACAAACAAACAACATTGTCTCAGTCTTCACACGCACTCACAAATAAATAAATAGAAATAAAAATGAAAATAAAAAGAAATAATAATAAAAATACACATATGTTTAATACCTTAGACATCAGTTATAATGCTTACAATAATACAGGTTCAGTAACTAAAGGTACCATAGAAAAGAGCTGCAAAACAGTCAATCATTAGAAATTCCCGAAGGTAATGTACAACTCAACGCACATAGGAAACATTAGACATTGGTTTGGCTGTTAGTTTGTCTTAATATCCGAGAAATTATCCCAAATCTGGTGAAGAAAATATATACTTTCTCACATAGTCTGATTAAATGTGTGTGTTTGAGCAAGAGGTTATAACAAGTGTGTCTTCCATCATGACACGCCCTATTACCACAGTGATCTGTATAATACTACAGTGTCTAATTACTAGTTTATTTATTAATCATGGAGCACAACAAAGCTTCTTTGTTGTGTAACCTCTGATTTAGCACACCAGACACTGTATCTTATGTTAACTAGCAGAAAATAAGATGAAAACCAACCTGAGTTGCTCTAGTACTGTCAGTCCCTTTTTCCGGGACATTAAGCATGAAAGTGTTTTGTAATCCCCCTTTCCTGTTATAGATAAGCTTACAGAGCCAAGACGTCACTGATTTCACTGTTAATGTATGCATAAATATTTAACAGGTTACAGTAATTGTGCCCCATTACTTATAGGTAAATTCCTTAAAGGGATCGTACACCCAAAAATGTTTTGTTTTTTTACTCTCTTTTTACGCACCTTCACGTTGTTTGAAACCTGTATGAATTTCTTTCTTCGGTTGAACAAAATAAGCTATTTTGAGGAATGTTGGTAACCATTTGCTGGTAGCCATTTATTTCCATAGTATTTTTTTCTATAATCTGAATTGTCCTCACATTGTTTTTTCATTCAACAGGCTAAAGCTCTCTTTAAAGAGGCTGTCTTCTCTCACCCAAGTCTCTCACTACAAGAATTTCTGTAAGTTTGGCCTTTAGGGATTTGAAAGTTCATTTTGTGATTATAAACAAGGTCAACAAAATGAATCATGACACTGCTCAGTGAAGTACTTAAGCATGATCATGTTTTCTCTTTCTCTGAAATGACAGATCTCTGGGGACACTGGCTACGGGAGTGAATTGCTTGGACTTTAGACGATTGTTCCAGAACCTGGCATCTCTATTGCCTCTACGTGACATTATGACATTTCTAAAAGAGCAGCCTGTGCCACTTCACCCCTCACTGGTATCTAGTAAACCTACATTCAAATTCGGGACCTAAATTTGACAGATTACCAGTTTAGTTTAGTTTCATCTTTATTTAGTCTTGTTCGTAGTGCTTATTCATAATCGTATTCATAGTTCACTCAATTAATCAATACAATTTTGTGCAGACCTACCTGTAAATTGAGTGCAGATGTCTTGAATCCTGAATAATGGTTGGAGTATTGCACAAACACTCTCTTGACAGAAGTTTCTTTTTCTTTTTCTGTACTACAGAAAAAATGTGTAATTGAGGAACTGTACGAGTTTGACTTCTTCTCAGATTTACTTGGAGATTTGGGTTCTCAAATTGCCCTGTCACTTCCGTGAGTCAAAATTCAACTCATCAAAATACATTTACATGTGTATATAATTTTGTCTTCACATGTTAAATTTCATGTTATTGTCTGAGGCTGAGCACCATTAAGAGATTTCCACAAGATAAGATGAATTCCCTGAGGAAAATTATAATACAGGACCCATATTACTTCCTACTGCTTCCCAGCACCAAACAAGCTGTCCTGGTGGACAAGATGGTTCAAAGACTGGTAAAGAATATAATTTTACTGTCTACAGGTCATGCACATATTTTCGGTGTGGATCTTTGCAGTTAATGATTTTGACAGGATTAACAAACCCTGATTCTATGTACATTAATTCCAAATTGTCCAGTTGGTATAGAAGTCTCTGTGAATCTCCAACCCCTATTTCTTTGATTTTCTCATCAGAATATGTACACTGGCCTGTACACTGAAGAAGAGTTTCGTTCGCTAGGTGTCATGGCTACATTTGTGACAGATGAAATGTTTTGGAAATTGGATAGGAGCTTTTTTGTTGATGGTCTGGAGTTCCTACGAAGATTCTGCTACAATGCCAATAAACGAGACCTGGTGGCAGACATGCTACAGGAACAGTGGACATTTGGGTAAGGACAGTTAAAACTTTATTTTCTAGTTTCTATTAAATTACTGGAAATGAAAGCTTGCATCAAACCCAACAAGTTGGCAATAAACTGTTTTCTCCGCATAGCCCTGTAAAAAACTGGACATCAGAGACACTGAACCAAGTGGACCGCTTCTTGTTTTTTCTCCCGAAGGACACTATTCGGCTCATCCCCTTAGTGAGTGACCAGAAATTTCTTTGTGTCATCTGAACACATGCCTGTGTTTTGACCTGTCTGCATGTGTGCGTGTGTCTTCAGGGTTTGATGAGCTTAGAGCGCATCGAGAGGCTGTTCCTGAGTCAGCAGAAGTGGGAGAGAGGAGAGTTTGGCTCTCTGTGTCAGAAACCCTCAGAGCTGTTTGAGAAGAAGCAGTTTGTGCTTCAGTTCTTCCTCGGCTTCCTCAGAATGGGACGTGCCCCTTGTAAGCACAATTCTCTGCCTTGACAGAATGTCATCCGTTAAAATCATTCTGTTTACTTTAAATAAATAACAGATTGTGAAGGGATATAATGCAGCAGTATGGCTGTCACTTCACACTTTTGACTGCTCAACCCTTTTCATTTCATCTCTCCATCTCTGTCTTTTAGATACTGGACTGATCCCCTCTTGTGAGAGCCTGCATGTGACACAACCTGCTGCCTGGACTATTGACAGCCTTAGAAACATGCCACAAGCTGCATTTCGGAGGTGCTTGGAGCTCATTGGCCAGGATCCATTTTTCAGTGCATTCGAGCTGTTAATGCTCCTTACAAAGACCAAAGAGGTGCCTGAATTTCTCCATCAGCTCATATGCTCCTAAATAACATTCTCACGAGTGTTTTACAATTTTGAGATATGACATTTTGTTGGTGCACGTAATAAGACATATCCTCCTTTTCCTTTGTACCTTTCCACTTGGTGGAAATCCCATTAATATGTTGGTGATGTTCGGTGAATATCTGCATATCTGTGGCATAATAATAGTGGTGACTTTTTTGTCTGTGTGTAGGTGTATGGGATGCCTTCCTCTTTTAACTCTTCAGTGATCTCTCAGTTGGGTCGCATTGCCACTCAGCTTTCACTTGAAGAATTGGCCTCTCTTAGACTCTCTGAAATTCAGTCCATTTCAGCTACGGGGGCTCTCAACACATGGACCAGCAGACAGGTGAAATGTTGATGAGCACATTTGTAAAAGTGAGCTGGAATGGCTGGTAAAATGGCAATTTGAAAATCACAATATACCACAAATCAATGAAAATACACTGATTGATTTTGATTGATTTGAACAAAAATACAGTAAAAACAACAATAATATTGCAAAAAATAATTGCAATTTAAAATGATTATTTTCTATATTTTAAAATGTAATACAGGCCTATTCATATGATGGCAAAGCTGAACTTACTCCAGCCATTACTCAAGTCTTCAATGTCACATGAACATTCATTCTAATATGCCGACTTTGGTTCTTAAGAAATATTTCTTATTATTATCAATGTTGAAAACAGTTGCTGCTTAATATTTTTGTGGAAACCATGATACATGTTTTCAGGATTTGTTTAGGAAAAGAAAGTTCAAAAGAACAGAATTTATTTGAAAACAATAACAATGTGAAATTTATTTTTTACTGTTTTATATACATATTGTAAAAGACCTCTGTTTGCAATTGCAGCTGAAATCACTATTCTCCACGGTTCTGAGCTCAACCAGAAAGACTCCTAGCCAGTTAGACTCCAGCACTTTTGTGGCACTGGGGCACATTGTGTGTGGGATTGACGCACCAATCATGCGCATCCTGAATCCAGTAGAGTTCAGGTTGAATTATCTAAAATAATTATCTAAAAATTCATTGCATGTGTGTTTCCTCCAATTAAATTTACCCTTGTGCTGAATGTGAAATGTCTTGTTTTTCTTATTCCAGTAAAGCAGTTTTGTGGCTTGGCCGTTTGAATTTGTCTTGCTCTGAGGAACAGCTGCAGGCATTGATAGGGCTGCTCAGTCATAGCTTGGCATTTGGACCGGTCAGCTCCTGGGGATCAGAGGTCTTCATTGAGATTGGAGCGATTGCAGGTACAGCTCAGAGCTTGTAATCAGAAAACTGATGGCTTGATTCCCACAGATATCTCCATTGGGACCTTGAGCAAGGCACTTTACCCAAAAGTTACCAAAGTTGGAATTGTCCCTGTAAGAAGTGTACTTTAAGTCACTCTATTAACAGATATAGTTTATCGCAAATAATTAGTATTAGTAGCTAAATTAACTTGTATCTGATTTGCTAGGTTTGGTCCGTAGTTGTGATAATTGATGTTTTTTGTCATACATGGTGTTTTTGTGCATTTTCCCCTTTCTGTAGTGGGCCTGCCTGACATAGCCATGTCTGCTTTGGTGAGGGAACAGATAGAAGGAATCACCCCACTTGCCATCTCGCTCATCCCAGCGGGCAAATTTGCAGTTAGTATCTGTTTTCTCTAGCCTCTTTAGTACCTTGCACTGAAATGTATGATATATGCATGTGGTTATTTGACTGTTCATAACTATTAATGGCACGTCAAGTAGCAATATCCTTTGTCTTTTCTAGTTCCTGTCACCGATTTGACAACAAATGATAAAAATCAAACAGTTAATTTCATACCTAAATTGCAAGATATCCAAACACTCTTATGATGTCCTCTATTTTTTAAGATTAAAAGTATTTTGAAGTCATTCTAGGATCTTTGTTATGTGGTGTTTCTACGTTCTCTCTTCACAGGTTGTGTTTAACCAGGCACAGATTCGTATGTTCGCGTATGATCAGGCCATTGCTGTGACTGAGGCCCAGCGCTCCGCTCTGTCTCCAGTACAGCAGACGGCTCTGTCCATGGTGCTCAACCCCTGGGAGGACAAACCTGTTGATTTCGGAGGTAAAACTCTTTTCTTATACTTTAATTTAAAAAATATTGGTTATAGTTAAACGTGTGAGCAATCTCAAACCTGAATGAACGATTGATATTTGGACATTTTGAGTTGTTAAATGTTCTTTATTTTGTCTCACAGTTATATTTGTGTATCTTTCAGGCAGGTCACTGGGAGTTGCAATGCATCCCTGTCCTTTCTTCTACCTCTCCAGCATCCTGATAATGCTACTGTTTTCTCTGGGATGAGTTAGGTCTGTCGCTGCTCAATTGCTGCTATACTGAACTGAACTTTTCTTTTCAAATATGTGCAATATGATGTAACTCTAATACCGTATAGTGGTCGACCGATATTGGTTTTTTGACAGCCGATGCCGATATCTTGGAAAGCAGGGTGGCCGATGGCCGATATAATTGTATTTATTTTAATTAATATTTAAAAAATTTGAAATCATTTGAAAATGGATAAAAAAATAAATGTGTTAAATAAACATACTTATACTTTATATAAAAGTATTTTTCACAAATAAATAAATATTTAATAAAAAATATAATTAAAAAGTAAACACTGTAACCAACAGGGCACTCAGTATTCTGGGAAGTTTGTGAGCATTGGGAATCATATTTTTTCAAATAAAGCCAAGGTAACACTCATTTTACATACAGCACACAGTGGAAATGACATGAATATGGCAGTGGGCAAATGCATGAAGCACAGCATAATTTGAAATCGCGAGTTTAAAGTTAGTTGATCGCGCGTCTCCAGTGAAGCTGAACTCTCCTCCTGTCCGCATTACATTCACACTGATCGACCGTCACAGAGTACACGCGATCATGCAGGTCACATGCACACTTCACAAGATCTCACAACTGGATCCGAGTAAGTTTGTGAAATTAAATGTTTATTAGTCATTCAAAGATTTGTTTAAATTATATAAATCCGTATTTGCTGAATGCTGACGGCAAACAAGAAAGTATTATAATGTTTGCCTTTCTATTACTAATAATATAAAAGCAATCGTTATGATACTTTTTTGTATACATTTTAATTTTGTTTAACAGTTTTATCTGATTATTAGACAGACTTCTATCCGTATTAGACAGAACTGTTAAGGACAACAGCGAACAAGATGGCGAATGTGAGCACTGTGTGCTGCCGTTCTCAGCGTCGTCAAAATAAAAGTCCCACCACGAACACATCGGCCAAACAGGAAAACAGTCGACCACTAATACTGTATAGATAAGACTTATGAGAAATACAAGAACAATAACTCATTGAAATATTTCTTTTAGCAATTTATAATAGTCAGTGAAAATGTGGTTTTCTTTGACTGTTTTTGAATAATTGCTTGCTTGGAGAATAATGTATTAACCTAGGTCTGTAATTGCCTAAACTGATTTGGTTTGACTTGTGATTTATATTCAACTTATTGTTCTGCTTTTATTAGTATTATTTATTTACTTTTTTAACTGCTTTAACAGCCTTCATACACTACCAGTATTTGAACAGTAAAATTTTTAATATTTTTTTTAAGTCGTCTCTTCTGCTCACCAAGCAAATCAGAATATTAGAATGATTTCTGAAGGATCATGTGACTGGAGTAATGATGCTGGAAAATTTAGCTTTGATCACAGGAATAATTCAAATATATTCAAATAGAAAGCAGTTATTTTAAATAGTAAAAATATTTCACAATTTTACTGCTTTTGCTGTATTTTGGATCAAATAAATGCAGGCTTGGTGAGCAGAAGAGAATTCTTTAAAAAAAACATTAAAAAATCTTACTGTTCAAAAACTTTTGACTAGTAGTGTACATTGAAATTCTGGAAAAATATCAGAAGGGGTTGTATTAACAAAGTAAAAACTTGATTGTGATGTTTTCTTTTTCTTTCATTTGTAAACTCACTCATGTATTTATTCTGGCTTCTTATGTAACTATCTATTTGCCGTAATACTTCATGTCGCCTGATGTCAGACTGTATTTTAATTTTGCATAAACCAGTGCATATATCCTTGGAAATAAAGTATTACAAGAAACATTATAAGGGGACTTATAATTATAAAACTACAACAACAGTTATTATTGCTAAGTATAATAATAATTGTAAAAATGTATTATTATTATAAATAAATATTAAATAATATAAATACAGACTTGTGCAACAGTGATGGCTCGTGCTCTTGTGCGCCACACGGGGGCGTTATAGCGCAGTGGCGCTAACTCCAGTCCTCCGGTAATCCCGTCAGCAAGAAGACAGAAACGCGTAGATCAGAGCAGCGCTGTGCACGTTTAATCTCAGCTACTACTTTAACTCACTCACACTTAGCCAAGATGGCGGATTCCGACGACTGGGGTGAGGATTACTTCCATATTTTAGATTCAAATGTGTGACAGGGTGTCGGTCACTGTCTTAACCACGGCATTATTTTGTTTTTCGAAAGACGCGGACAACTTCGAGCTGAGTGAGCCGATCAGAAATGCCGCCGGGAGGCTGGATAGATGGGAAGGAGAGGACGAGGAGGAAGACGTGAAGGTAACGTGCTAATGGCCATGTTATCAAAACTTTATCACTAAAGAGCGTTTTAGTCCTTTTAATTAAGCCTTATCGCGTGATATGTGGCTAAAGGTAGCAACGCTAATATGGACGATCGTGGTGTATTTTTAGCATTTTAGTTAGCCTAGAATAGGCCCGTTTTATTTAGAGATTCACCAGCTGTATCCAGTTGCGTGTTCATGATTGTCTAGTACTACTGTTAAGGGGCGGTCACACTGCACTTTTCGTTCCATTGACTTCCATTCATACGCATGCGAATGCGTCAGACCGGAAACTCAAGTTCATTAGTGTTGGGTCGTTCTTGAACGAATCTTTAATGTGACTCGGGAAGAACGAAAGCTTATGGGGCTGTCACGTGATGAACGAACGACTCAAACCCGAAGACTTGTCAGATAAGAGGTGAGGTGAGCTAATCATAGACTGAAGATCTAGGTAAACAATGAATTAATCTTTTCTGTTTCTTATAGCATTATAGTTTTGTATTGTTTGTAGTGTGATCAACGTTTGCATTGGACTTTAGTAGACTTGTTAGGGAAGTAACACGTAACATTTTAATTAGATTTTGCTAAAATGAATGAAATGACTCAAAAAGATTCGTTCATTTTGCAAGATGCGTGTTAAATATCGCATGCGATTTATCGTGCAGCCCTAATATATATATGTGTATGTATATATATATATGTATGTATGTACAATCAAACCAAAATTTATTCAGACACCTTGAACACTTCATTCATTAATACAGTTTATTCACTATAGTTTAAAAAAATGGTAATAAAATATGACAGAGCCGAAAGTACTCCTTGTGGCGAACCTCATCCAGCTGAAGCTCCTGAATTAAAGAATGGAACTCTCCCCGCTCATTCAGAGTGTAGAATAGGGTGAACCCACAGCCTTCTCCTTTCCAGACGCTTTCGACGCCGTCGCAAAAGACACAGTACAAGCACATCGCAATCCATGTTGTGATAACTGAGGGAAAACCTTGGCGCGTGATGTCATATCCTGCTCCCACCCATATTCGCAGCGGTGTCCGAAAAAATTTCACACATTCAAAGACTAGTGTGACCGCCCCTTTACGTGACCGTTTCTGTGTTTACGTCAGCAAGCGTGTCATCTTCCAGCTTGAAGGATCTGTTATATGACAGTTTCACTTTTAGCAATTATAAGCTGCAAACACTTTACAGATTAATCAAACTACTATAGGAGGTGTGACAGCACATCGGTTACATCATGTGAGTGTCAATGGTTAAAATTTATTGTCTGATATGAAACCAGTTTCGACAGCGAGCAAGTGACAGGCCATGTGGAGCTTCTTTAGTAGCTTTTTCATTTGTTTCATTGGTTCATTGTACTGACTTTAAAAAAAAAATTGCTGCTCGTCCTAGTTATTACAATTGTTGTTGCTACTTTAGCTTGTAATGTAATGTGCTAGCGTAGTTAGCAAAGAACGTGGTACGCCGCACCCGACAATTTGCAAACAAGGTCTAGTGAATGCCATAAGTTTTAAAACGCTTTTCTTTTTTGACCGAGTTTGTGTTCCACATCTTAACACTCGCTGTCATGGATGCTGTAATTTTTTGCGCCAGGTGCAACAGCAGCTGGTTGAGTTTCTGTTGACGTCATGAGTCATGACGTGTGTCCTGTTGACCGCAGATCTAGAATTCTCTCGCGCCCTTCCTCTTTTCCAACTGAGATAAACCTCAACAGTTCAGAGAGGGAGAAGCAGTGTACAACTAACTGCAGTGGACAATATTTATTCTCAAATACAAGGACATACAATTTTTATATTTTTTTATAAACTAAAACTGCTAAAAATGCTAAAAGCTATGGCTACCCTACATTCTGACATTCCTCAGTGTATCAATTCAAATGAGGCACAGAACATTAACCAATCAGAGGAGAAGATGCAGTCACCCCACTGCCGTTGTGCGTTGCACATCCATTCAGATTAACTGAAAAACAGCACAGATCGCTTAGTGGAGAGTGAAACTCTGATGCGCTCAGTCAGAGAGTGTTCGGCGAGTGAAAATATATCTGAGCTAAACTTATACTTAGCCTCCAACTCACACACTGGCGAGTAAAATCTGAGAATTTATTAGCAATTGGCTAATATTAGACATCATTTAGTCGCCAGAGTGAAGATTTAGTCGCATATGCGAGTGATTTACTCGCAATGTAGAGGGTTGTCAAACAGGAGCATCACACTGAACTCCAGCAAAACTCAGAGAACATCACACAGAGACTGTCAGCCCTCACACAGCAAGTCAAAAGTTTACAGAGAGCTGTCAGAAAGAGCTGGCCACACTGAGACTCCAGCTACAGGACAGGGAGCATCTCACACTAGAGATGAGGCAGCAGCTTAGAGAGTTACTGGAGGAGAGAGAGCAGCAGCACAGTGAGATCCAGGCCCTGAAAGAGCAGATGAGAGAGCTGCTCCTGACCAGACAAGAACCAGAGCAGATCCACAGAGCTCAAAC
This sequence comes from Sinocyclocheilus rhinocerous, assembly GCF_001515625.1. Taxonomy (NCBI): domain Eukaryota; kingdom Metazoa; phylum Chordata; class Actinopteri; order Cypriniformes; family Cyprinidae; genus Sinocyclocheilus; species Sinocyclocheilus rhinocerous. Next base: position 191,053 of record NW_015638975.1, on the reverse strand, counting down.
ACTGCCCTCCAGCCCAGAGACACCCGCCACAGTCAGCCAGCACCCAGAGAGACCCGGCCCAGACCGCTCACAGTCATCACAGAGCCTCGTGTCAAGTGCCCCATCACAACACCAGCAGCAGCCATCTGACAGCTCAGCACCAACCAGCTCAGAACAGCCAGAAATAGCCCTGCTCATTGATTCAAATGGGAAATTCATCGACATAAAGAAACTCTTCCCCCGACACAGAGCTGTTAAACACTGGTGTCCCAACACTGACAAAGCCCTGGAGCTTCTGACAGAATCTCAGCTGGGCCATCCCAGTCACATCATCATCCACACGGGCACCAATGATCTGCGGAGCCAACAGGACCTAGTGTCCGATTCCCTCAGAGCTGTTGTGGAAAAAGCAAGACACACTTTCCCCAACTCAAAAATCATCCTCTACACTCTGCTTCATAGAAAAGACTTCTATCCAAACACAATCAGTAAGATAAATGCCAACATCTCCAGACACTGTGCCCGGCACACCACCCAGACCTGGACACCGACTGTCTGTACGATCATGTCCACCTATATAAAAACCTGGTACATATCCTGGCAAAAAGACTTAAAGACGTCACTCTAAACAGGACCAACCAGACAAGCCCCAGGTGGAGCAGAACCAGCCCTAACCCAGCCACAGCAGCGAGACACGCCTCAAGAGACAGCACCCCATCTAGAGCCCCATCCAGAGCTTCAGCGCCCAGAGAGGAGCCACACAGACAGAGACCGCTCTACAAAAGCCCCACAGCTCCTCCAGCCGAGCCAGAGAGACAGAGCTACGCCCAGGCCGTCAGTGGAGGAGTAAACCCGGCCAGCGCTGAGCTTCACAACATCCAACACATGCTGAGTATCATCTGCTCTCACCTACTGACACACAGTGCACAGATGAGAACTTAAAAAAAAAAAATAAAAAAAAACCTATTTAAATTAGTTCATATTCTGAGTTAACACCATAACATCTCTCACATGTATTAACTGTTGCATCCAATCTGTTTTGTTTTTGCTCTTTTTATGTCTTACTCTTTTTCTCAAAATAGCAAACAAACTCTATAGACTATCTTTCTTTTTCTGATGAAATCACTTAGCATCTCCTCGTGGAATATTCAGGGTCTGAACTCCTCAGTATTTGGCCTGAAGAGTAAAAAACCAGACTTTATGATAGAAATTCATGACTTACATGTCATAATTTTACAAGAAACCTGGTGTAGAGGGGATGAGTCCACTGGCTGTCCCTCAGGATACAGAGAAACGATATTATCTTCAGTCAAACTCAGATCCACCACACAGGGAAGAGACTCGGGAGGGATGATAATCTGGACTAAATCTGAACTGTCCATAGAATTAGTCAAAAGAGAGCAGTACCACCTGTGGTTGAAAATTAAAAAAGGCATCATATCAACATCTCAGCCCGTCTTCATCTGTGCCATATACATACCACCCCCCGAGTCTCCCTATTTCCAAGAAGAAACCTTTCAGAACCTAGAGCAAGAAATCAGCCATTTCCAGGCCCAGGGAAATGTGCTGCTTATGGGTGACTTGAATTCTAGAACCGGTGACAGATTAGATTTCATAGAATCACAAGGCACCAGATTCATTACCGGCAATAACAGATTTTTCCCTTCTCACCCTCCCAGACAGAACTGTGATCAGGCCGTGAACTCTCACGGAAGGCAGCTGCTGCAGCTCTGTCAGAACCTGGCTCTGTACATCGTCAATGGAAGACTGCGAGGAGACTCACTCGGTCGCTTCACCTACAGCTCAGCTCTTGGTAGCAGCACTGTAGATTATACAATCACAGATCTAGATCTTTCCTCTTTGAGAGCATTCACAGTCAAACCCTTGAAACCTTTCTCAGACCACAGCCAAATCACCCTCTATATAAAGCAGTCTGAAACATTACCCAAACCAATTAGGACACCATATCAAATGCACAAAATTATGTCATTCAAATGGACAGAAAACAGTACTACTAATTACATCAACGCTACTGAATCTTCAGAAATACAGTCCCTCTTACATTCTTTCCAAATACAGGAATACCCTAAAAATCAATTCGGCATCAATCAAGCAGTGAAAGATATAAATTACATATTCTATAAGACAGCACAAAGAAGTGATATGACAATTATAAAACCAAAGAAAAAGAAATTGGACACTGACAGATGGTTTGATTCAGACTGTAAGGCTCTGAGAAAAAACCTCCGAAATTTAAATGGGAAATATGGGAAATTAATCGACATAAAGAAGCTCTTCCCCCAACACAGAGCTGTTAAACACTGGTCTGACAAAGCTGACAAAGCCCTGGAGCTTCTGACAGAATCTCAGCTGGGCCATCCCAGCCACATCATCATCCACACGGGCACCAATGATCTGCGGAGCCAACAGGACAGAGTGTCCGATTCCCTCAGAGCTGTTGTGGAAAAAGCAAGACACACTTTCCCCAACTCAAAAATCATCCTCTCCACTCTGCTTCAGAGAAAAGACTTCCATCCCAACACAATCAGTAAGATAAATGCCAACATCTCCAGACACTGTGCCCTTGTGCCTAATGTCTACTTGGCACACCACCCAGACCTGGACACCGACTGTCTGTACGATCATGTCCACCTATATAAAAATCTGGTACATATCCTGCCAAAGAGACTTAAAGACGTCACTCTAAACAGGACCAACCAGACAAGCCCCAGGTGGAGCAGAACCAGCCCTAATCCAGCCAAACCAGCCAGCACTTCATCTAGAGCCCCATCCAGAGCTTCAGTGCCCAGAGAGGAGCCACACCGACAGAGACTGCTCTACAAAAGCCCCACAGCTCCTCCACCCAAGCCAGAGAGGCAGCGCTACACCCAGGCCGTCAGTGGAGGAGTAAACCCGGCCAGCGCTGAGCTTCACAACATCCAACACATGCTGAGTATCATCTGCTCTCACCTACTGACCCACAGTGGACAGAGATGAGAACTTTATAAAAATAAAAATAAATTCCAAATTAAATAAGTTGATATTCTGAGTTAATACCATAACATTTCTCAAATGTATTTACTGTTGCATCCAATCTGTTTTGTTTTTGCTCTTTTTATGTTTTTGTTTTTTAAAACCAAATATTCAGCGCAGAGGATCAGTTTCTAGCAGCACAGAGCCACAGGAAAATTGGAGGGAAACTCAAAAACAGGACAATCCTTCGAGATAAACCTCTACAGATCAGAGAGGGAGAAGCAGTGAGTACAACTAACTGCAGTGGACAATATTTATTCTCAAATACAAGGACATACTATTTCAAATGTTTATAAGCTAAAAATGCTAAAAGCTAAAGCTATGGCTACCCTTCACTCTGACATTCCTCAATGTATCAATTCAAATGAGCCAGAGAACATTAACCAATCAGAGGAGACGATGCAGTCCGCCCACTGCCATATGCAAATGAGCTCCCCACTCTGCACAGACTGTGTGTCCATACAGTACCCCTCTGACGTCACAACTGACTCTGCAAGGAAAAACTATAAGCAGAAACTTCTTAAAGACAACCCAGAAACTCTTTTTGCAGATTCCTTTAAAACTGGAGAATTCTGCAATCTGATTTTCTTCACTGATCATCCCAGTGCCTGGCATAAAGCCATCATCAACCACTACCCCTCTGTAAAGAAGGAGGGCATCTGTAATGGCTGGAAAGTCAAAATCAGAGAACCATGTGACCCCGACACCACAGTGATAACTGTGAACTTATATAAAAATGGCACAGTCATGATACAGGGAAATCTGAAAACATTCCAGACTGACTACAGTGCAATAATGAACCTAGAGAAAGCCCTATTATCTGAATATCTATCATCTGAGCAGAATACACAGAGCAGTAGCCCAGATCTCAAGCCCACCGCTGCAGAGAGCCCTGCCCAGGACCCCTCGTCCCCCCTGCTCAAATCCATACCTGTACTCCAGGAGCACTTCACAAGGCTGGAGATGGAGATGGTGCAGCTCAGAGAAACCGTACTCAAACAGGAGCATCACACTGAACTCCAGCTAAACTCAGAGCACATCACACAGAGACTGTCAGCCCTCACACAGCAAGTCAAAAGTTTACAGACAGAGAAGGACAGCTGTCAGAAAGAGCTGGCCACACTGAGACTCCAGCTACAGGACAGAGAGCATCTCACACTAGAGATGAGGCAGCAGCTTAGAGCGTTACAGGAGGAGAGAGAGCAGCAGCACAGTGAGATCCAGGCCCTGAAAGAGCTGGCCACACTGAGACTCCAGCTACAGGACAGAGAGCATCTCACACTAGAGATGAGGCAGCAGCTTCGAGAGTTACAGGAGGAGAGAGAGCAGCAGCACAGTGAGATCCAGGCCCTGAAGGAGCAGGTGAGAGAGCTCCTCCTGACCAGACAAGAACCAGAGCAGATCCACAGAGCTCAAACACTGCCCTCCAGCCCAGAGACACCCGCCACAGTCAGCCAGCACCCAGAGAGACCCGGCCCAGACCGCTCACAGTCATCACAGAGCCTCGTGTCAAGTGCCCCATCACAACACCAGCAGCAGCCATCTGACAGCTCAGCACCAACCAGCTCAGAACAGCCAGAAATAGCCCTGCTCATTGATTCAAATGGGAAATTCATCGACATAAAGAAACTCTTCCCCCGACACAGAGCTGTTAAACACTGGTGTCCCAACACTGACAAAGCCCTGGAGCTTCTGACAGAATCTCAGCTGGGCCATCCCAGCCACATCATCATCCACACGGGCACCAATGATCTGCGGAGCCAACAGGACAGAGTGTCCGATTCCCTCAGAGCTGTTGTGGAAAAAGCAAGACACACTTTCCCCAACTCAAAAATCATCCTCTCCACTCTGCTTCAGAGAAAAGACTTCCATCCCAACACAATCAGTAAGATAAATGCCAACATCTCCAGACACTGTGCCCTTGTGCCTAATGTCTACTTGGCACACCACCCAGACCTGGACACCGACTGTCTGTACGATCATGTCCACCTATATAAAAATCTGGTACATATCCTGGCAAAGAGACTTAAAGACGTCACTCTAAACAGGACCAACCAGACCAGCCCCAGGTGGAGCAGAACCAGCCCTAACCCAGCCACACCAGCGAGACACACCTCAAGAGACAGCACTTCATCTAGAGCCCCATCCATGCCCAGAGAGCCCAGAGAGGAGCCACACCGACAGAGACTGCTCTACAAAAGCCCCACAGCTCCTCCACCGAGGCAGCGCAGACAGAGCTACGCCCAGGCCGTCTCCCCTACTGACACACAGTGGACAGAGATGAGAACTTAAAAAAAAAAAAATTATTAAAAAAAATATATATATATTTTTATAACGGAATTAGTTGATATTCTGAGTTAATACCATAACATTTCTCAAATGTATTTACTGTTGCATCCAATCTGTTTTGTTTTTGCTCTTTTTATGTCTTTCTCTTTTTCTCAAAATAGCAATCAAACTCTATAGATTATCATTCTTTATGTGATGAAATCATTTAGCATCTCCTTGTGGAATATTCAGGGTCTGAATTCCTCAGTCTTTGGTCTGAAGAGTAAAAATCCAGACTTTATGAGAGAAATTGATGGCCTAGATATCATAATTTTACAAGAAACCTGGTGTAGAGGGGATGAGTCCACTGGCTGTCCCTCAGGATACAGAGAAACTATTATCTTCAGTCAAACTCCGATCAACCACACAGGGAAGAGACTCGGGAGGGATGATAATCTGGACTAAATCTGAACTGTCCATATAATTAGTCAACAGAGAGCAGTACCACCTGTGGCTGAAAATTAAAAAAAGCATCATATCAACATCTCAGCCTGTCTTCCTCTGTGCCATATACATACCACCCCTCGAGTCTCCCTATTTCCAAGAAGAAACCTTTCAAAACTTAGAGCAAGAAATCAGCCAAAATCAGCCATTTCCAGGCCCAGGGAAATGTGCTGCTTATGGGTGACTTGAATTCTAGAACCGGTGACAGATTAGATTTCATAGAATCACAAGGCACCAGATTCATTACCGGCAATAACAGATTTTTCCCTTCTCACCCTCCCAGACAGAACTGTGTTCAGGTAGTGAACTCTCATGGAAGGCAGCTGCTGCAGCTCTGTCAGAACCTGGCTCTGTACATCGTCAATGGAAGACTGCGAGGAGACTCACTCGGTCGCTTCACCTACAGCTCAGCTCTTGGTAGCAGCACTGTAGATTATACAATCACAGATCTAGATCTTTCCTCTTTGAGAGCATTCACAGTCAAACCCTTGAAACCTTTCTCAGACCACGGTCAAATCACCCTCTATATAAAGCAGTCTGAAACATTACCCAAACCAATTAGGACACCATATCAAATGCACAAAATTATGTCATTCAAATGGACAGAAAACAGTACTACTAATTACATCAACGCTACTGAATCTTCAGAAATACAGTCCCTCTTACATTCTTTCCAAATACAGGAATACCCTAAAAATCAATTCGGCATCAATCAAGCAGCGAAAGATATAAATTACATATTCTATAAGACAGCACAAAGAAGTGATATGACAATTATAAAACCAAAGAAAAAGAAATTGGACACTGACAGATGGTTTGATTCAGACTGTAAGGCTCTGAGAAAAAAACTCAGAAATTTATCCAACCAAAAACACCGTCAACCAGAAAACCAGGACCTCCGTCTTCATTACTGCGAGGCACTAAGGCAATACAAAGCCACACTCCGCCGGAAAAAAAGCTCAGTTTCTGCAAGACCAGTTTGAAGAGATCGAAAAAACAATAAATTTAAACAAATTCTGGGATAAATGGAAATTATTAAACAAATCAAATCAAGAAGATCTGGCTATCCAAGATGGAGAGATATGGAAAAATCATTTCCAAGAATTACGTATATAGCTCAACTAAAATTCAAAACTCTGATCAAAATGAAATAATTAAAAAACTACACATTTTTGAAAAATCAATAAAAGCATATCAAAACCCCTTAGATTTCCCCATAACACTGAAAGAATTGGAAGATAAATTATGGGTCCTTGAGCCCAAGAAAGCGGCATCCTGAACGAGATGCTGAAACTGGCCATTCTCAAACTCTTCAATGATGTTCTGTGTGTAGGGTTCTTCCCTGATATCTGGAACCAGGGCCTCATCAGCCCCATTCACAAGAACGGAGACAAACTGGACCCCAACATCTACCGAGGCACCTGTGTGAACAGTAACCTGGGGGAAGGTTTTCTGTAGCATCTTAAACACAAGACTGTCAGACTTCCTTATCAAACACAATGCCTTGAGTAAATCTCAAATTGGATTCCTCCCAAAATGCCGCACATCTGATCACATTTTTACACTACAAACACTAATTGATAAATATGTACATCAAAACAAAAGTCAAATTTTCGCCTGTTTTATTGATTTCAAGAAAGCATTCGACTCAATCTGGCATGAAGGATTATTCCTAAAACTTATTGACAGCGGAATAGGGGGGAAATTCTGTGATTTGATCAAATCCATGTACACAATCAGCCAATGTGCTGTTAAAATTGGAAACAAAAGAACTGAATTTTTTCTTCAGAAACGTGGAGTGAGACAGGGCTGCAGTTTAAGCCCCACCCTCTTCAACATTTACATTAACCAATTGGCCAATGTTTTAGCACATGCTCCCATTCAAGGTCTCACTCTCCATGACACAGAGATAAAGTGTCTTCTTTACGCAGACGACCTGGTTCTCCTGTCGCCCACTAAAGAAGGGCTTCAGGACAGCCTGAATCTGCTGGAAGGATTACTGTCATACCTGGGCCCTGACAGTAAACCTCCAAAAAACTAAAGTCATGATCTTCCAGAAACGCTCCAGACTAACACACACATTCACACTATCACACAGAACCATTGAAACCACAAAAACATACACTTACCGCGGCCTAAAAATTACTCCAACGGGTAACTTTACTTTGGCTGTGAATGAGCTCAAAGAGAAATCTCAAAGGGCTTTCTATGCCATAAAAAGATCAATTAAAATTGACATTCCAGTCCAAATCTCTGGCTCAAACGTTTCAAATCAGTAATTGAACCTATTGTATTATATGGCAGTGAAGTCTGGGGTCCACCTATAAAATTAGATTTTTTAAACTGGGAAAAACATCCAATTGAAAATATGCATTTAGATTTCTGTAAAAGAATACTCAAAGTCCAAAGAAAAACACCAAATAACGGATGCAGGGCAGAATTAGGCCAATA